>NC_080053.1:16324081-16472047 GCF_026212465.1 Amaranthus tricolor
CTATAAAATTATATTATAAAAAATCTAAAAAATTTTAAAAATTATAAAAAGGAATCAAGTAAGGTTATTTTTTTTATTTTAACTTTAAATTGTTAATATTGTTGGTTTTATAATTTATTTATTTTTTTTTTGTGGCAATTAACCTGTAAAAATCAGTCACCATTTGAGCAACAATGTTCTTGGGTAAGTGAACTTAAAATTCGAATTATTCATAGTTAATCAAAATTTGGGATTATTATAGGAAATTCAATAAAAGGTTGGATTATTTTTCGTAAAGTTTCCTTATATTTAACTTACAGGAAAATTTCGTTCCTCATATTTAAAGTTATCTACAAACTATTTAAGTTTATTACACAAATAAACAATATTATATTACAATATCTTTAATAATTATTACATCATCTTGAATACTCTATAATATGTTTATTATTATATATCTTTGAAAATTTTAATTATATATATATATATATATATATATATATATATATATATATATATATATATATATATATATATATATATATATATATATATATATATATATATATATATATATATATATATATATATATATATATATATATATATATATATATATATATATATATATATATATATATATATATATATATATATATATATATATCTTTATAGTTCATATTAACAATGTTATGCATTGCACTGACTTTTATACTAATTTTAAATGATTGGGGGAATAGCTGCATATTTAAAGAGACATAGAGAATAGTTACCAAATAAATAGTGGTTTATTGCTATCACATATTATTTGTAAAAGTTAGATACATTTGATTTGTTGATAATTATTAATTCATCTATATTTTAATCATCTTTTTTGGTTTCTTACGGTATGATTTAATCCTTAGTATTTATGTATAAAATTTAGATAGAAGAAGAATTAAATAAAATCTAACACGAGTACTCGACTATATGTTAACCTAGATTAAGAGCTATCTCTAATTCAGTAATTCTGCGCAATAAAAAATATACTTCCTTTTTTTCAAATGTTATGGAAAGAAAATGTTTAATATTCAAATATTAAAGACATGTTTTTCAACTAAATAAATTAAAATGAAAGTGCTAGTATTAAACAAAGCACAACAATATATTTTTTTGATAATAAAACTTAGCAATAGTGAACTAAACATATAAATGCAAAATTTAAGTATTTATGTAATATTGATATGAGAAATTTAAGTTGAAATTATGTACCAAACCAAATTGAATCGTAAATAAGATGGAAAAATTATACATACTAATATTATTATACAAACTAATAAAAATGTTAAAAAATGATAAATTTCATTCTTAGGGATTCTTGACAAATGGAATTATATTAGTGGGTGATAGTTGATTATATGACAATATTCACCTAATCTAAAATTTGATTTTTCTAAATTGATGCTAAATTGGGTAAAGTATTTATATAATTTATTATAACTAAACTACATACCTAACCTAGAATTTGATATCTTTAGTTAAATGAAAAAGTGATCGATGGATTTAATTTAAAATTTGAATTTTTAAAATGCTAAATTGGGTAAAGTATTATATAATGTATTATAGCAAAACTACATACCTAACCTAGAATTTGATATCTTTAATTAAATGAAAAAGTAAAGTATTCGATAAATAATAATAATAATAAAAACTTTTTAAATTTTTGCTTAAAAAAAATCATGTATTTCATAATTTAATCACGATAATACATACATATGTTATTCTTTAAATTATATTTTCATATATTTCATACTAACTAATAAATTCGTGCATTCGGATCTTTATGCTAGTCAAACTCTATTAGCAAAAGATTAAATTGTGAGATATTATCGTGGTGAGGAACTTTTTATTCTTTTACACCGTAAAATAATATTAAATATATTTTAAGTTTGTTTTCCAAACTATCTTAATTAATTATATAGGGGGTTTGATTTTAATTTTATGTAGAATATTCACCTAGAAATTTATTTATTTATTTATTTATTTTGCTAAATTAATATTTTTGAGTTAAAACAACAATTTTTGGTCAAGTTGTAAATTTCAAAATTGATAGTGCCACCTTGACCAGCCTATAAGATACTAGGTTGGTGGGTACTTATAGCCTTATGCGTAGCGATGGGCATTTAAGGGTTTGGATTATGTTTGGATCCTACCTGAATCTGTACCTTAATTTTAGAGTAAGGTCCAAATCTAAACCCTAATTTTAAGGGTCTAAAATTAGACCCGAATCCAGACCTTTAGGGTCTGCACCGGACCCTAAAATATTTAAACATATTTTTTTTGTAAGGTCCCAAATTAGTTAGATAAAAATGGAGTTTGAGGAATTGAGAAGAATAATTACTAGTTATTGAATATGGATTAAACAAGAACATAAACAAAAACCCAAGTTCAGTTTGTTTAGCTAAAATGACATTGAATTTCATTAAAGAAAACAACGAGAAAGCTCCTCAATCGTCTGCAGTAAGCTGTTACAGAATTTCTTCCCAAAGTATGAGCTTAAATAACAATTTTCAAATTAAAGAGAAGTTAAGAGAAGAAGCCAAATACCTGATGTTGATGAAATTAAAGATAGAAAAAATTGATGAAACCCTAAAATTTTTAGAAAAAGAGGAAAACTTAAGAGGAGAGAGAAGAGAAAAAAAGAAGCAGTACCAAATCAGATTCAAGAAATGGCAAACGGCAATGCTATTAAAAAATTATAAATACCTAATAAGCTCTCACATTCAAAAATAAAAGTTTATAAAAATAAAAAGGGTCCAAGGGTCGGGTCCGGATCTACCCAGATTCGGACCATTGAAATATTTTTGGACAGGGACCCTTAGGGTCTAAAAAATAGACCCTTACCCTTAAAAAGGAATAGGGTTCAATAAGCTCCGATAGGGTCTTAGACACTTGCCCATCTCTACTTATGGGTACAATTGATGCTTCATATTGCATAATAAAATGCCAAAAAAAAAAAAAAAAAAAAAAATCTAAAATCCAATTATTCTTGTGCAAAAATGGCAAAGTTGTTCGAGAATTTCGTGTCTCAAAAAGGTAAGCATATTTCTTCATCAAGAACAACTTTAGGTATGATAAGGCCGTTTCTAAGATTATTGAGGTTCTAGGTCAAATGAAAAAATAGGATCCCCAACATTTTTATTAACATGAAAAAAATTAAATAAAATGTACATTGATCATATGATGTAAGATTTTAAGAAAATAAATATTTTTTCCCTCCTACATCCAACAAATGTCCATAATAGCCTACAAAGAAAAAATTACAAAAATAAAAACAATAACTTTTATGCATTTAGCATTTAGAAATATTGCGTTATCACTTAAATTATTAATATGACTTTTTTTTTGCAAATCTTTATCATAACATTGTTAAACTCACAGCTTGATCTCAAAAAGTTTTTAGGATATCATGTGTTTGTAGTCTCCACAACCTAAATGCCAAAAAATGAATTTAAAATTAATATTCTAATTTTAATGTACTGAAATAAAATATTTATTAATTAAGTAAACAATACCTAAGTATTTAATGTAGTCATTTGCCAGACTTTTACACTTCATTCCAAAATATATTCCATTCAAAATGAATTTCTATAAACTAAATACCCATTCAATAAATAAATATGTGGTATCTTTGTATCTCTTCATCAATGAAAATTGACTGAATCAAAGAATTTACATCACTTTTTATTTTATTTAAATTTCCTTTTCACATAATTAAAAAAATAAACAAAATTATTGAAGATCCCTAATTTCACACAAATGTTGTCAACAACCAAGTGTCCCAGCAACTACACCGTCGTCGTCGTTGTCGTTGCCATTTCCTACATCAGGGGTGGTGGTTAAAGGTGGCTCGACTCCCATCTTCTTCTCCCAATTGCTTTCTTGGAAAGATCGATTTTTATCATTTGATGAGTTAACCCTATAATACTTACAACAACCATTCTCCTTTGCACTTCCCTTTAAAACTAGTGTTAGAATTTTATACTAGAGAGTAAAATAAGGGGGATATTTTGTATAGGCCCTTAATTAAATACCAAAACTCAATCTTCTAAGATTGAGCCCTGGACGGTTGCCCTTCTAATCTACCCTAGGGCCGGGCCTAATGATGGTTAGATAGTTATGAAAGCAAATAGAGCTCTCCTCGATTAAGTTGTAGACACTTTAAAATTTGAGACGAATCAGAATTTATGACAATTTTTAATTCATGCAACTCAACTTACCCAATTACCTTAATGAAGAATAGATTGGGTCCGTTTAAAAGCAATCGGCAAAAAAAATAGTCATAAGGATCACAAATAACCAACTTTTAATAACATAACAAAATTGAATCAATATTACAAATAACACTACTAAGAATATAATAAACCACAAATAATTTATTTCCAACATAGCTCTTTCAAGTTGGAACATAAATTTCATAGATGGCCAACTTATGAAGAATAAACATTAACTAACTATGGCCTAGAAGCTTAGTTAAAATATCTGCTAATTAACAATAAGTAGCAACTAAGATGTATGAATAGTACCCTCTTTTATAGCATCATCTCGCAAGAACTGATAATCAACCCAAGAATATGGAATACCAATAATAATTTATTGCTTACACTACTCGTTAATAGATTTGTCAATAGTGTGTTCTCATATTGTATGGAAAAGAGAATTACTTTGTATCAAGCCCTTGATGTGTTGGTTCGTGTGTTGCTATATATATGATGTTTCTATTGAGTACACGATATACACGTGGTTCAATGTGCATTAAAAGTTTACTCATTAAGTTCTTGAAAAAAAAATTATTATATATGGTATATTTGAAGACATGATACAAGCACTAAACTTAAAGAAGATTAGAAAGAACAACCTAATACAACACAAAAAAATAAATCTTACGAAACTAAAAATATATACTTGACTACCGAAAATCATTTAGACTGAGAAGTCTTCAGAATCATGATACTAAATCGAGTGACATAGAATATGCTTCCGTAAAAGCGTTATTTTTTCCACATAGTGCTTGGGGTTTAATCTCTAGAATATGCTTTTGAGATACAATGGTTTACACTTCGATATAAACACTATATATTAAAGCAACGCGAATAAATAATAGAGTATGACAACTTTTTGACTTTTTGAGATAATAAGTTGGGGTCTTGACAAGGTTCGTCACAACCTTGACAAACGAAAAACAGAGTTGTTTTGCAGAATAAGTTTGTGATCTGTATTTTGAAAAAAGATAAAAACAGTATGTAAAGATGCGAAAATAGAGAACACAACGATGTAAAAAGTTCAGTCCTTTAAAGGACCTAATCTCTTCGAGCTTTTCCTTAGCTTTTAGGATTTTGGCAAAAACTCTTTATTCACATTCCTCTTAGATTTCTAGATACAAGCTTTAGAACAAGGTCACACTTATCTTTTAACAACTCTCCGTATCCATAATACTACCAAACTAGAAACTCTAATCCTGGTGAACTAAAGATATTTCTCTTTCACTTTTCTTTCTTACAGTGAATCGAATATTACATTTATGAATACAAGAAATTACTCTAATGAATATTACAAGACAACCTAAGAATGTTAACTTGAATGTAGAGCTTTAGAGTAATTCTTGAATGAGAATTCTTTGGGACTAAAAAGTTTTTGGCAACTTATGCGTAGGATAACTCTTTGTGTGTTGTATTGTCTCGTGTCTTTCTTATCTTCATACTTTAGCTTATATACTCGTTGAAGCTTCGAATTCTTAATGGGAACTTGCCTAAATTGACTTTGTCGAGGCCTTGAAATAGCTACCGTACCTTTGTTTCCAAGATAACTTTCCTACAAAAAATGTGTTAGTATAAACTATAAATAGCAGTTTGAAATCAGAATATTAACTTAGAATAAAATCAATACTTGCTTAGAATATATCATACGGATTTTAGGTAAGTATATATATCAAATATCTCTTGATATGTATGAACAACTTTTAGAAAATAAAATCAATAAGTATCTTGTCATATATTTGAGATCTTACCAAAAATAAATATAGATAGGAATCATATATTGCAAGATCTAATAAAGAAGGATAGAACTCATACCTTTAAAGATCTTCTAGTAGCCGTTGGATGAACCGATTTTAAGGCAACAACTATGCCAAAATATAGCAAACAACTGTATTGAAGATTCTTGCAATCTTTTAATTTTTACAAGCTACAAAAATATTCAAAACACATAGAATAATCGTATGCATATGATTAACAATAAACAAACAATATTGTCTTCCATTATAACATATGGTGATGGATCAATCAAACGGGTTAAGTCAACATGAAGAGTCTTCGTTTCTAGAGCGAGTCATCATTTCTGGAGAGACGTGGTCATTACCAGAAAAGCCGAGTCAATTTTCTCCATGCAACGAGTTAGTTTTCTTTTCACAAAAAATTGGTTTCTAGAAGACAAGCGACGAGTCATCGCTTATCTTCCATTTTGTGCATTTTGTTGCTTTATTTTCTTTTTTTTTTTTGGACTTAAGTTTTTACACGTATTTTGTCCCACAAGTTTCATAGTACATGATATTCAACTTTACACTTAATATACTAATCTAATTATCCAACAAAATAGTAAGATATTTGGTAAATGCTCTTATTAGTAGGTGATTGAAAAAGGACATATTTATTCAATAAGCACTAGTGGAAAAAAACGTATTTGCTGCTCAACATTTGCTGCGGTTTTAGTATATTCGCAGCAATAAATGGGAAAAAGATTTGAAAAAAAAAAAAAAAATACTAATTGCTGCGGTTTTTGTTGATTGACCGCAGCAAATACCCCATTCTACCGTTAACAAATAGCAAAATTAAAAAAAAAAGCATTTATTGCTGCGGTTGGCTAGGGCCCGCAGCAAATAACCTTAAATAGCCGTTAAATTTCATCAAAATTAAAAAAAAAAAAGCCTTAATTACTGCGGTTGGCTAGGGCCCGCAGCAAATAACTTAAAGCAACCGTTCAAATTCAGCAAAAATTAAAAAAGAAAGCCTTATTTGCTGCGGTTGGCTTGTGACCGCAGCAATAAACCGCAATGTACACTGCACGCTTCTTCAACTTCTCAAAATACAAGTATAGCAAATAAAGCCCGCCATTCTCTTTTCATTTCGCCATTCTCTTCTCACAAACCCATTGAAAATCCTCGACTCAAGCAATAAACGCACCATTTTCGCCATTCAACATTTCATTCTTCATCTTCATCTTCTTCTAAAAAACATAAAATCATTTCAAACCCACCATTATTGAAAAACACTCGAAAAAACTGAGTGATTGAGTGTTTCTTCAAACTTGTTCTTCATAAACTTCGAACACATAATCTTCACAAACGTTTGCTTGCTGTTTCGTGCATTTGCTTGTTCATCTGCGTGTGTGTGCATTCTTCAAAAGCGTTTGAAACCAAAGGCATTTGCTTGTTCATCTTCAAAACTCACGAATTAAGGTAGTATTTCTCTTTTTAATTTCAATAAGCATTGAAATATCTCATTGTTGCTTACTGTTCTTGTTGCTGGTCGCATTGCTTTGTTCTTGTTGCTGGTCGCATTTAATGTCAAAACCCTTCTGTTCTTGTTGCTTTGTTCTAATGTAGATCATGATCAAAACAATGAAATGAAAATATCGTTTAGAGATAGGTATGGTCTGTATGATATGTATGATATGGGCTAAATGATCTGTATGATATGGTCATCTTATTTTAGAGATAGGATTGCATATAAAATATCATTTATCCAATCTTGATGAAAAAAATATATATATATACATATATATATATATATACACATATATATATATATATATATATATATATATATATATATATATATATATATATATATATATATATATATATATATATATATATATATATATATCTATATATATATATATCTATATATATATATATCTATATATATATATATCTATATATATATATATATATATATATATATATATATATATATATATGTATATATATATATATATACATATATATATATGTATATATATATATATATATATATATATATATATATATATATATATATATGTATATATATATATATATATATATATATATATATATATATATATATATATATATATATGTATATATATATATATATATATATATATATATATATGTATATATATATATATATATATATATATATATATATATATATATATATATATATATATGTATATATATATATATATATGTATATATATATATATATATATATATATATATATATATATATATATATATGTATATATATATATATATATATATATATATATATATATATATGTATATATATATATATATATATATATATATATATATATGTATATATATATATATATATATATATATATATATATATATGTATATATATATGTATATATATATATATATATGTATATATATATATATATATATATATATATATATATATATATATATATATATATATATATATATATATATATATATATATATATATATATATATATATATATATATATATATATATGGCATGTATTGTGAATTACGTTTAGATGATAGATACTACTTACTAGATAGACTATGGCATGTATTGTGAATTGGTTATAGTTGTGTTAGAGAACTACCCACTTGTGATCATCGTAGAATTAAAAGGGTCGAGGGAATGAACGATATATTAGTGCAACTTGAACTTTGTTAATGATAAGTAGACTATGAAATGTATTGTGATTTGTTTAAGGTTAAGTTAGTGAGCTTCTCACCATCTTGATTTTCACTTGGAAAAGTTAGAGTAAATATGTTTTTAGGAATGTGGTTTGTTGTTTATTATTTATATTGTGGTTTGTGGTTTGTTAATTAATTATTAGCATATTTAGTAAATATGTTTATTATAAATAAGTATATATGTTTAAAAGTTGTGTATTAATTTTGTTTTGAATCAATTAATCACACTAATTAGGATGACAAACGATCGTTTTTGGATGTATGGAAGCATTGAATCGTCGGAATTTATTGATGGCGTATTAGAATTTTGTAGTATTGCGGTTGAACATCAAGTTAGGACGGGGGGAGTTGGTTTTTATTGCCCATGTGTTAGTTGTGGCAATGTATCAAAGGTAGATAGTGTTGATATCCTTAGGGAGCACATACTTCGACGTGGGTTTAGGCCTCAATATCATGTTTGGGTTTGGCATGGTGAGGAGGGAGTTTACAAAGAGAAAAGTGTTGTTGAGGACGTCAATAATGTGGCCGATGTCAATAAGGATGTAGTAGATCATGTTGATGGGTATGAGACAGATGAAGAGAATGTCGATGAGGATGTGGATCGTGTTGATGAGATGATGGAGGGAGTCGAGGATGAGTTAGGAAAACGTCCTCGTGTTTTTGACTTGTTGACAGAGGCTTCTCAAAAGCCTTTGTACCCTGGATGTACAAAGTTCACCAAACTAACAGCAGTGTTGACAATTTTCAACATTAAGTCAAAGTTCAATTGGAGTGACGCTAGTTTCACAATGTTATTAGAAGCGTTAGGTGTGAGTTGCTTCCTAAGGGAAATGAACTTCCAAAGTCGACATGTTATGCCAAAAAGCTCATGTGTCCTTTCGGCTTAGAGTACCAGAAGATTCATGCGTGTCCGAATGATTGTGTGTTGTATCGGAATGCAAACAAGAACTTAGAAGAGTGTCCTAGGTGTGGGTTATCGCGCTACAAGCGTAAAGGGGCTCGAGATGCTAAAGGGCCCCCGGCTAAGGTATTGTGGTATCTTCCAATAATACCTAGATTCAAGCGCTTGTTTTCTATAAAGAAAGATGCGTTAAATTTGAGGTGGCATGCAGATAGGGTGAAGAAAGGTCACTTGCTCACACATCCATCTGATTCTCCGGAGTGGAAGAGTATTGATAGGTTGCATAAGACTTTTGGGGATGAGGTTCGTAATTTAAGGCTCGGACTGTGTACGGATGGAATGAACCCGTTCGGCAATCTTAGTTCTCAACATAGTACTTGGCCGGTACTTTTAGTGATCTATAATTTGCCACCTTGGTTGTGTATGAAGCGTAAGTACATAATGCTTTCGCTTCTTATCTCGGGTCCTAAACAACCTGGCAATGACATAGATGTGTATCTTGCACCTCTCGTTGAGGATTTGAGAAAGATGTGGGATGAAGGCGTTTCAGTGTTTGATGCATATGCTAATGAGGAGTTCACCTTGCGTGCAATGCTTTTATGCACCGTTAATGATTTTCCGGCATATGGCAACTTATCGGGGTATAAGAACAAAGGGAAGAAAGCATGCTCGATATGTATCGATGACATGGAATCCACGTGGATTCCTAAGTGCAAACACGTATTCATGCACCATCGAAAGTTCCTCCCACGAGACCACCAATATCGTAAGAAGAAGAAGTTGTTCAATGGGGAGGTTGAGGACCGTGTAGCTCGTCGACCGTTGACCGGTTATGAGGTTTATGAACAGGTTAAGGGAGTTGAGACTGTATTTGGTAAAACGGGGCAAGTGCAAGGAGGTGAAGGCCGATTATGGAAAAAAGAATCAATCTTTTGGAAGCTTCCATATTGGAGAGATCTACAGGTTAGGCATTGTCTTGACGTTATGCATATAGAGAAAAATGTATGCGATGCAATACTCGGGACTCTCATGAAAATTCCGGGTAAGACAAAAGATGTTAGGGCCGTGCGAGATTGGTTTGAATGTAAGGGTCTTCGTCCGGAGTTGTGGGCACATGTTAAGGTGAGTAAGAAAAGAAATAGAGCTGATGATGAAGTTGGTGACAATAAGAAGAAGATGCTTAATGACAGAGTTTATTTGCCTCCAGCTTGCTATACATTGTCCAAAGCAGAGAAGCGGACATTTTGTGAGTGTTTGTATGGCATTAAGGTTCCGTTTGGGTACTCATCCAACATGAAGAGATTTGTTAGCCTAAATGGTGAGCTGAAGTTGGGAAGCATGAAATCTCACGATTGCCATGTAATGATGCAAGTGTTCTTACCAATTGCAATCCGTGGAATACTGCCAAAACATGTGAGATATGCTATTACCGAACTATGTTCGTTCTTCAACACAATTTGTAGTAAAGTTCTTAATCCCTTTAAACTTGATGCACTTCAACTCGACGTGATTATAACTTTATGCAAGTTTGAGATGTATTTTCCACCTTCTTTCTTTGACATAATGGTTCATCTTATTGTCCATCTCGTTCGTGAGATCAAACTTTTGGGTCCAGTTTTTTTAAGGTGGTGTTATCCTTTTGAAAGACACATGGGTGTTTTACAAAACAAGGTGAGGAATCCAGCACAACCCGAGGGGAGTATGATTCAAGGCACTGTGAGTGATGAGATTAGTAACTTTATAGCCGAGTATTTGGCCATGGCAAAGCCTATTGGACTTCCCACCTCTAGACATGAAGGAAGGCTTGAGGGAAAAGGAACAATTGGCTCCAAATCGGTCACACCTCCTCGAGAAAGCCTTCTACAAGCACACTTGTATGTGTTGCATCATATTCCGGAAGTTCATCCTTTTTTGAGTGAGCATTTTGATATATTGCGCGCAAAACATCCTTCTAAAGGGGATAGGGCATTGATGCAGTTGCATAACAAGACGTTTATTAATTGGTTTCATAATCGAGTAATATCCGAAGAACTCAAGGGTGTATCCGAAATTGTTAAGTGGTTAGCTTTTGGTCCTCGTGATGATGTCAACAAATATGAGGGTTACGATGTCAATGGCTTCACATTTTGGACTGAGGGTTAAGACAAGAAGTCATCGTATCTACAGAATAGTGGGGTTTCTATTTTGGCGTCATCTACATTTTACGCGAGTGCGAAGGATCAAGCGCCGGTTGATGCTAAATTGGTATACTACGGGCGGGTACATGAAATATGGGAGCTTGACTACTCTACTTTCAATATTGGTCTTTTCAAATGTAAGTGGGTAGATAATAATCGACGATGCATAAAAAATGACGACCCTTGTGGATTCACTCTTGTAGACTTAGCTCGTTTGCGTGATAGTGAGGAGCCATTCATACTAGCCACACAAGCCAAGCAAGTATTCTACATTGTAGACCCGTCTGATAAAAAATGGTCTATTGTTGTACCGGGAAAAAGAAGCATTCTTGGTATAGGTGATGTTGAGGGAAGAATATGAAGCTTTTGAAGACTCCCCTCCCTTTATCAATCCAATATCAGTGGATCAAGATGATGTAGATGATGTAGATGTTGGTTATATGCGTGTAGATCACACGGAAGGAATACATTTGAATTAAGTGATTCACAAGGTATGAATTTAAAGCTTTTAAAAGTTTTTTTGGCACTTGGTTTGTTTTGCATGAAACTTTGCACAGAACACTTATTTGTTATATATTATTGTGTTGAACGTACGTATTAGAATTGTAAATCATAGTCATATTCTTAATATTACTTAGCTTATGTTCTAATATATTTCTATTCATACTCTTTCAGGTACTGATATATAATGCATCTATTCAGAGACGAAATTGTCCCCGAGATTGAGACCTCAGATAATGAGCATCGTAGTTACGACAGTGAAGAGGACCAAATTGTGAGATTCGAGCGTATGGCTGAAGACACTCCACCTCTAGACAATGATTTTGAGACTGAAGACGCCCCACCAATGGATGCTCCCACTACCAGTAAGAAAAGAAAAGGGTGAGGTCCTACGAAAAACCTCAAAGTCACGGAACCAATGCATTTGGAATACAATGCATTGGGTCAACCCTGCGGAAAATGGCGTAGGCAATATGGAAAACAAGTGGGCCTATGTATCCGAAAGATTTCCATATTGCACGCATGGAACGAGGTTCCAGAGGGTTTGAAAAACTCTCTATGGAATGATACTGTTGTAAGCAACTTTACTATTTTTACTCATTTAGTTTCATTTTAAAATTAATTTAATTGACAGTAACAAATATAAATTTTTTTGTAGAATCTTTTCCACATCGAGAGCGATGAGGACAAGAAGAATGTGTTTCTTTCAGCTGTTGCTGAAAGATTCAGAGATTTCAAATCCAAGCTAGTAACTGGCTGGATTACGAAGACCCGTGCCCGTACGACCAAAAAGGTCAAAACGGGAAACGAAGGTGGAGAGCAAGCACCTTCGAAGATGCCCTACGAAATATGGGGTCACATATCGAAGAGGGATTGGGAGGCCTTTGTTGCCAAAAGAACAACTCCCATAGAAGTTGTAAGTATTTCATATTATATTATAGTTTACCAATTTGAATTTACTTCTTTTGATTCAGTCATTAAACTAATACATGACATTCGATTTCTATTGATTAATTAGGAAAAGCGTGGTAAAGCTTCAGATTCTGCAAGCAAAAGGAAGTTTTACCATCGCTTAGGCCAGAAAACGTACGATGAGGTCCGAAAAGAGTGGGTGGATGCGGGTTTATACCCCAATCAAAGTTCATCCACACCCTCATCTACGACTACCTCCGCATCCGTACATACTCTTGCTGGAGATCGGGTGCGTGATTGGTATTGCGGGCTTCATTCCCGAGATGCAAGTGGTAAATTTACCATTAATTGATAATAATAGTCATGTGCTAGAAATTAGTAGTTAAGTTGCGATTTTATGCGTTTTTAAGCGTTTTTGTGAATTTCACGCGTAAAGTAGGTCAAACATGGTTTGTTATGCACGAAACTTGGCACACAACACTATTTGGCATATATTATTGTGTTGAAATGGTTAGAATTGATAATAATAGTCATATGCTAGAAATTAGAAGTTAAGTTGCGATTTTATGCGTTTTTAAGCGTTTTTGTCAATTCCGCGCGTAAAGTAGCTCAAACTTTGTTTGTTTTGCACGAAACTTGGCACACAACACTATTTGGTATATATTATTGTGTAGAAGTTGTTAGAATTGAAAATCATAGTCATATTCTAGAATTTATGTGTTAAGTTGTGATTTTATGCGTTTTTAACCGTTTTTGACACTAACTTCTATTTTCTCTTAGTGCTTTCAACAACCTCCTTCTTCCGTTGACTGCGGCTACTACGCGCTGAAGTTTATGGACGATATTATAAATTCCATGAAGGAATTTGGAGTCGAAAATATAGATGCCGTAAGTATTTGTTACGTTCTTAATTAAATATATTATTGGTAAAATCTAAATGTTTCTATATTAATAGCTTTTATTTTAATATTATAATATAGGTTTTAAACGACATTCCGAGGGAAACACGCGCTTTGAGAAGTGAAGAGATGCGCGAATTAAAAGACAAGATTGCCGTGTATCTTGCTAATATTTGTCCTTGATAAATTGTAATTAGTATATATTGATTATTTTTTATAGTTTATTTATTTTATATATATATATATATATGTACGTACATATTATATTATATATATATACGAGCGAGAGTTTATTATTACGAAGAGATTAATGTTGATTATCTGTGATTATCATTGGATTAATCACTGTTATTACATTGTAATATTATTGCATTATTATAAGGATTAAACGGAAAAAGAAAAAAAAAAAAAAAGAGACTTATTGCTGCGGTTTTAGGCCTGACCGCAGCAAATAATGCCACACTAATTGTTGCGGTTTTTCCCCTTGACCGCAGCAAATAACACCCATTATTTGCTGCGGTTTTAGCCTATGACCGCAGCAAATAATGCCCTTATTTGCTGCGGTTTCGAACCGCAGAATTTAAAGTAGGACATTTGCTGCTATCACTATTGCTGGGGGCCAAAACCGCAGCAAATAATGGCAAAAAAACCGCAGGAAACGAGGTTTTTTCCACTAGTGAAGGTATTGACTCCGCTTGAACGAGCATGAAAGTCAACCAAACAAGCATGTTAGTTTTTTGTGCTTATCAGTATTTTGCCTACATTTATGCACACCTCATTTGTTATATGTATGGGCATTTCTACACATATTAACTTAACCTTATCTCAAGCTTCAACTTTATTAACTTTTCAAATCTATCAAGTTGATGCGATATCTAGCTTCCTTTACTTGCTTCCAAACTCAATAATAATCTCTCATTATGTAATACCTTCAAGATTTGATTATTATTGGTAAGGCTATCAAAATTTGACCCAATCTATTAGTGCGACTTGAACCTAACACGAAATAAGTGAATTTGAGTTGAGATTTTTGACCCAATTTAATCAAATAAGCTAAGTCGTCGCCAAAAAGCTAAGTTGGCTTTTTTCTTCTGACCAAACTTTTGGCTTTTTTAGACAAGTAACGAGTCGCTACTTATAAGAGACGATGAAAGTTGATAGGAGGCCGAATACTCTCTAGAGGGGGGGGGGGGGGGGGGGGGGTGGGGGTGAATAGAGAGTATGGGCGTTTAAAATTTTTGTCTAGAAGTTCGTTTCAAGAGATTGAGTGATCTTTCAAAAATGTTTTCTGGAACAATTTTAAGTCAATATGTAAAACAATAACGTATGTACGGAAAATAAACTTTAAAGAATAACACACGATATGTTAAAGAGGTTCGGTTCTAAACAACCTACTCCCCGCTTAAGGGTTCTCTTTCAACCCGTAGGATTTCAACGCCTTTTATTAGTCCGACTTTAAGACAAACTAGAAGATCTCACTATCTTCTCTCACCACGTTCTTCCCCTTGAAGAAACGTCTTACAAATCCCTTTAATAATCCCAAATCTCACATTAGAGATTTACAAGTTGAACACTTTGAAAAGTATTCTAAGTTACGCGTATTAAACTATGAAATAATCTAACTCTTTTTAACACCTAAGCCTATTACAAATTGTAAGAGCTAGATGAACTAAGAATTACAACTCTTTTTAATACTTAGAGAATATTAGATCTTATTACAAGAGAGAAAGTTGTAAGCAGAAGTGCATAGAGGTGTATCCTTAATTCTGAAATGAAGCCTTGTATTTATAGATGTTACGCCTCAACATCTCCTTGAAGAGCATGAAAGCTTCATCCGTTAATTTTGTTGATCTGAATATTCAGTGCCAGGCTTCAAGACTTGAGCTTTATTTCAAACTGACGTGTACTGACAGTTAAGATAATTTCGTCATTGTCTGCTGTAATTTTTTTTTAATAACCAATGTTGTGCTGCCACGTTAGTAGTCATACAAGATAATAAAAACTAAGCAAAACCAGATTAATCAACGTGTAAATACTTATTCAAATTAATTTCTATTTTTAGCATTAATTCAAATAGTCATTTCCTATTTTTAGTATCAATTTAAATTACCATCTTATTTATTGGAAACTCTTTAATTAGCTTAACATATTTAAATTCAAACATTAACGTGTACTATATATAACCAAACGTGTATTAGCTTGTACTATAGATATTTAATCATCCAACTATTTTAAGCACATATTTTTTATATTCAAATTCAAATATTCAGACATTAATAACAAACCGTGTAATAATATATTCAAACTTAATTTCTATATATTTTGACCTATTAAAATATTTCAAAGATAATTTTAATAAACCTTGACCTATTCAAATATTTCAAAATTAATTTTAATAAACCTTGACCTATTAAAATATTTCAAATATAATGACGAAAATAACATAATCACCTTCAAGACATTGAAACTAATTTCAAGACTTATAAATTCAATCATAAGATAACCTTAAGTTATTTAAGCATATTCCAATAATTCGGACTTAAACATATAACAATTATTCAATTTATATCCAATATGATTTTAGACTAACTTAAACAACTAAATGTAATTACTTAATTTATTTGTTTAATCAATATGTGTTTTGAATTATCATCATTTAAGAGAGTTGAGTCTTTAGACGAGTCTTCGCTTATCTCTGTTTCTATGCATTTTGTAGCCTTTTTTTTCTTTTGGACATAAGTTCTTACACTTATGTAGTCCCACTATTTTCATAGTACATGCTATTCAACTTTACACATAATGTACTCTAAATATCCAACAATCCTCTCCTATTAGAGTATATAACTTGATGTTCCTTAGGGATCGAATCAAAGATATATATATCTATCTACCTAGAGAGAAGTACATACAAGATCATTTCTCTATTCTTTCAACTCAACACTTTACAGCCTATGTTCGTATGTTTTCATAAGTTCATAGAAGTGTATATGCCCATCTCTACTTCTTGAAGCATTTTTCTTCGAACTTACACAGAAAGGTTCTCCTGTACGTAAATTTTGTGTCCTTTTGATACGATGCATCCAACAAGACTCTTCTACTCAAGAACCGGAGAACGTTTTATTGACGACTATCTAATTTCATTACAAGTTCTAAATAATTATCTTGGGCCTAATACTTTAGTTACTTACCAACATCGAATAAGGAATTCAACCTCATTGAATCATAAGACCCAACGTTAATCAAGCATTAGATTGAGTTTCCCTCATCGGTGTTAGTTAGACATAGCCTAATTCTTATTGAAACGTAATCAATGAATTTTCATGGCAAAGCTTTTGTAAAGTTATCCGCCAAATTGAACTTTGTGTTAACATAGTCAAAAGTTATGACCCATTTCTTGATAAGTATCTTCACTAGGTCATGCCTTAGTGTGATATGCTTAGACTTACTATTTTGAACTTGATTATACGCCCTTACCAAAGAGGAATTGCTATCGCAATGTATTACCACTGATGAAATTGGCTTAGGTAATAATGGTATCTCAAATATGAGATTTCAAAGCCATTCAACTTCCTTACTTGCCGATACAAGGGACATAAATTCTGAAGTCATAGTGGAATTTGAGATTCTTGTTTGTTTCTTAGAAGACCATGATATGGCACCTTCTCCATAAACAAAGACCTAATCACTAGTTGAAGAGGAATCTTCCTTATTAGTGATCTAACTTGCGTCCGAGTACTCTTTTAAAACCGAAGGTGCTCCACTATAACATATTCCATGATTCATAGTTCTTTTTCAAGTACTTTAGTACTCTCATATAGAGATCCAATGCATAGGTTTCAGATTGCTAGTATATCTACTATGCTTTCCAACAGAAAACTCTATATCGGGTCTTGTAGAATTCATGGCATACATCAAAGTTCCTATGATCTTTAAATAGGAAATTTGAGAAATAGGACTATTTTCATGAGGTATGAATTTCAAACTTCCATCCATAGGAGTTGAGACTGGGCTACACTCAAGGATATCAAAACACTTAAGTATCTTTTCAACATAATGAGATTGACTTAAAATTATATGATTGTTTGATCGCATAATATTAATACCCAAAATAACATTTGTTTTCCTATATTTTTCATTTTGAAGGCTGGAGATAAGTAGGCCTTTACCTTCTCTACTTACAACAAACTTGTGCCAAAGATAAGCCTCTCATCAACATATAATCATATCATAGCTCCATTTTCTTTGTTATCAAATTTTCTATACACACACTTATCCGATTGGTTTAACTTAATCCATATAACAAGACAGTTTCATCAAATATTTGATACCACTATTTTGGTGCTTGCTTTAGTTCATATACAGATTCAACTAATTTCCACACCTTTGCCTTTTGTCCTTTTATGACATACCTTTGGGTTGTTTTGTATAGATTTCTTCTTTTAGATCTTTAGACAAGAAAGTCGTTTTCACGTCCATTTGATAGATCACTAGATTAAAAGATGAGGCTATTGCCATGAATAAACGAACTATGGTGATCCTTGCTACCGGTGAATAATTGTTAAAGTGATTAACACCTTGTTTTTATCGAAAGCCTTCAGCCATTAACCGGGCCTTGAATTTGTTTATTGTACCATCAATATACATTTTCTTTTAAAAAATCCACTTGCTATCAATAGGCTGGCATCCCAAAGGTATATGTTTTTAGACCTATGTGTTATTTCCCATGATAGATTACATCTCATCATTTATGGTTTCTTCCTAAAATTCTGAATTTATGAAGCCATTGCTTTACTATAGGTTAACGGATCCCGTTCTACTCCATATAGATATGGAACACTTTAGCAAAGATTAGCTCTTGTACCTTAGAAGTAAACCTCAAAATGGGGTCCAAAAGACTTTTCTTTTCTTTGTCTCTTACTTCTACGTAAAAGGACTATTTTCCTCCCCATCTTCAATAATTACTTAATCCTTATGAGAACTTAATTGATTTGTAAATCAATCACTTTAGTTACGGTACTTTAGAGTAAAACCTTAGGTCTAGTAAAAACATTGTTCATAAAATATAAGATCTCTTGACTGTTACGGAATGAACCGAAATAAAGTCATTTTGTTCTATAACATTGATTTTATAGGTTTTGCTAAATTCTGCATAACCTAAAAATATGCACTCTAGTCCTCTTTAATAGATTTTCATCCTTTTGTTTACCAGGAAATCTTGCTTTTGCTCTTTAATTTCAAACTCTCAGATAAACTAGATTTGTTTTCTCCTTTTTTTTTGCCCTAACTCATAAGGAGATGTGTGAGTAACCTTTTTGGGAATTCTATTTAAGGATGTGACATGCGGTCAACATCGCTTCGCCCTAAAATCTTTCATTCAAACAAGTAGGATAACATAGAGAAAATCATCTCTTGAAGTCTATTCATCCTTTTCGCAACATCGTTTGATTTTTGGTGCATATCTTGCTGTTGTTTCATGAAAGATACCATTAGATTGTGAATAACTCTGATCGTAATATTCTCCACCTATATCTATTCTGAGTCATTTAACATGCAAATCTTGTTTTAATTCCACTTCATTTTTATAGATCTTAAACTTTTCTAATGCTTCATCCTTAGGATGCAAAAGATAAACATAACAAAATCTTGAAAATTCATCCTTAGATTGTCATGTGTTTCTTATTTCCTAAAGGAGTAGAATAGAAACCACATAAGTCACTATCAATTAATTCAAGTAAAATACTATTTTTTTTTCTACACTTCTAAAAGGTGTTTTAGTTATCTTGTTCAACATACATGTATGAAATTTTCTTTAGTGTTGGCCTCTTAAGGTTTTGATGATGACTTCACCTTTAAATAAACAAACATATTTTTAGAGATTGTTTTGTAGGTATATATCCGATTTAATGTGAATCGTTGATGAAGCCTATGACTTGATTCGTGGAAGCTGTACATGTCTCAAATATCCAAGAAGTTGGGCAATTGCTTTGGAAGACAGTTTACTGTTCCTAGAAATGAACATTCTGACTGAAGTTGAAGCTGGAGACAGTACACTGTTCCTACGTAGCAGGTCTGAAGAATAGCATCGACTGAAAAATTGCGAATTAATTATTTTCTGTTTTTAAGTTGATGTAATGGTTTAGAATTAATTTAATTGCTTAAATTAATTAGTAAGTTAATTGGCAAATCTATTTTTAGGTTTTCTAAAAATAGCCCAAGACTTTTTCTTGATTAGATTTAGATCTCCTATTTTTTAGGATCTTATGTTTTAAACTCCTATGCTATTTTTAGCATTAAGGAAACTGATTTTTCCTTGAGCAAATAACAGCCGGACACTTTCATAATTCCACCACCTTTTGTTTTGAGAACGTGGGGGTAGTGGAGGTATGTGAGATAGTGGACGTTATGCTTATGGTAACTGCTGGCTGTTCCCTCTATAAATAGAAGGGACTTTGCTCGAATCAAAAATCAATCCTTTTAGGATTCAAGAGTGTCCATTAAAGGGAGATCATCTTAAGAAAAATATTTTCAGTTTTCCAATGCCAATTAATTTATTATATTTTTCTTAAGTAATTATTTTAATTCTTATCCTCTTGAGAAATGGCCTTGTAAGGGTTGATGTGTGATTTGTTGTAATTAGACTTATGGGAAGTCTAAGGGAATAGAGAATAGAAACGAGAGAAGAGAAGAGAAGAGAAGAGAAGAGAAGTGGGCCTAAGTAGAGAAGCTTTGAGTAAAGCGTTTAGAGAATTGAGAAGCTTCAAGTGAAGCAAAACATTGTTATGTGTAATTGTAATTGATTGCCTTAACATAGTGAGAATTTTGAAATCCCGGGGGGTCGTGGTTTTTCCTTCTTATTAGGCCAAGAAGGTTTCCACGTAAAAATCCTTGTCTTCTTTTATTATTTTTCTTTTCGTTTTTAAGTTTAAGTTTTTGTTCTATACTTATTATAATTCCGCAAAAATTAGAGGCAAAAATCTTAAACCTACTACACAACAATTCACCCCCCTCTCTTGTTGCATTCGATCATCCATTAGTATTTCTACAATTGGTATCAGAGCCCTGTTCCTCATTTAAGCAGAAAACCCTGAGAGCAGTATCCTGTTCCCTGGAAAGATGTTGAAGATGAACGAGCGTATGGAAGAGGGGTACTCCACACAAAGGCCACCCATGTTCGATGGGAAATTCTATACTTACTGGAAAAATAGAATGGAAATCTTCATAAAAGCCGAAAACTATCAAGTTTGGAGAGTCATTGAAATTGGAGACTTTGAGGTGACGACCATCAACTCCAACAATGAAGCTGTTCCAAAACCAATCACTGAATATGAAAAAGAGGATTTTCAAAAGATGGAGATGAACGCTCTTGCTATCAAATTGCTTCACTGTGGTCTTGGACCCAATGAACACAATCGTATTATGGGTTGCAAAACTGCCAAGCAGATTTGGGACTTGCTGGAAGTTACCCATGAAGGTACTAGTGAAAGCGAAGCTGAAACTGAAGCGCCAATAGAGGAAGAAACCGCAAATCTGTGTCTCATGGCATCTCATGAAGAGTCTAAGGAAAAAGAGGTAATATCTTCTAGTCCATCTCCTAAACAACTGTCTAATTTAAGTAAGAATAAATTAATCAAATTGCTGTTAGAGACACAAGAAAAGTTGAATGAAAAAACAGCTAAGTGTCTCCAAATTGAGAAAGACCTTAACTTAAGTAAAGATCATATCTCATACCTAAATTCATTTAGGATCGATGTGCGAAGTAGATTTTTTGATTTGTTAGATAAGAATATCATTTTAAAAGAACAATTGGAGAAATTAAAGCAGGATTTCATATTTCTTAACATTGAATTAAATCAAAACAAATTGCTAGGATTAAAATTGGTTAAAAATGATAAAACCACTCATGTGTTTAGCACGGAATTTCAAGAAATAAAATTAAAATTAGAATCATATGAAAAAGAAAATAAGTTTCTAAAAGATCAAATTAACTTAAGAGGAAAAGGAAAAATCAATGAAATTCCCAAATGGATTCTAAATGCTAAAACCAAGAGTAAAGAAGGTCTAGGTTATGTTAAGAATGAAAAAAGGAAAAAGGTCTATGAAGATCTCCCTAATAGTAAAATATGTTCCTTTTGTGGTAAAATTGGACACCTAAAATATCAATGTGTAAAAAGGGAACAGCACACTAAAGCAAATGAAACTTATGTCGAATGCATATGGATTGAGAAACATGATACAAATATAATCGACAAGGAACCCAAGGCTGACTGGGTTCCTAAACTTAACCATTAGTTTGCATTGCAGGTTCAAGTGAGGGGGAACAACTCATGGTATCTCGACAGTGGGTGTTCCAAGCACATGACGGGTGATAAATCTAGATTTCTCTCACTTGAAGCGTATGATGGGGGAACTGTAACCTTCGGTGATAATATGAAGGGTGAAATAATCGCCAAAGGAAAAGTTGGAAGGTCAAGCTCCCATGCCATTGACAATGTATTTTTAGTCGAGAATCTAAAACACAATCTTTTAAGTATTTCTCAATTTTGTGACAAAGGTAACTCTGTTAAGTTTACTTCTGAACGATGTATAGTTTCTAGGAACAACACAGGAGACCCTGTACTAGAGGGAATCAGAAAAGGGAACACCTATGTGGTGGACCTGGACACTGTTCCCAGAAACAGTCTAACGTGTTTAAGCGTTATAGAAGAAGACCCACTTCTTTGGCACAAGCGACTAGGTCATGCTAGCTATTCATTGATTAACTCTTTAAGATCAAAAGACCTAGTAAGAGGATTACCTGCAATAAAATTCCTTAAAAATGAAGTTTGTGATCCTTGTGCTAAAGGAAAACAAGTGCGGTCATCCTTTAAATCAAAGAACGTTGTGACTACCACTAGACCATTAGAATTAATTCATATGGATTTATATGGACCTATGAGAACACAAAGTCGTAGTGGCAAAAGATATGTGTTTGTCATAGTTGATGATTTTAGTAGATTTACTTGGACCTTATTTTTGGTAAGCAAAGATGAAGCTTTTGATGAGTTTGTTTCTTTTGCTAATAAAATACAAAAATCTACCAATAATCAAATCGTTCACATAAGGTCTGATCATGGGAAAGAATTTGAAAATTCAAACTTCATGAATTATTGCAATGAACATGGCATAAATCACAATTTTTCCGCACCTAGAACACCACAACAAAATGGAGTGGTAGAAAGGAAAAATAGGACCTTAGAAGAAATGGCTAGGACCATGTTGATTGCTAGTGGTCTACCTAGGAATTTTTGGGCAGAAGCCGTCAATACTGCATGTTACATATTGAATCGTGTACTAATAAGGCCAATCACTTCTAAAACACCCTATGAATTACTCAAAGATGTTAAACCAAATATTTCCTATTTTCGTGTATTTGGATGCAAATGTTTTGTTCATGTGAATGGAAAACGAAATATAGGTAAGTTTGATGAAAGAAGTTATGAAGCAGTATTCCTCGGTTATTCATCACATAGCAAAGCTTACAGAGTTTATAATAAGAGAACAATGTGCGTAGAGGAATCTGTTTACATAATTTTTGATGAAACTAACTTTTCAACAAGTGAACAGGAAACAAGTAATATTAAAATAGGTCTTGCAAACTTGGAAGATGATGATGAAGGAATTAAAGTGCAAGATCATGGAACAGCAAGTGAACAGTCTACACAAGAAGAGGCAGAAGAAACTGACCAAATCCAGGAACTGCCAGAACAACAGGACCAGCAGACTGTTCCCAATCCAGTTGTTCCCACAGATGACCAAGATGATCCAGTAGCTGAACAAAATGCAAATCAAGATGCTGAAACAGAACATGCTACTGTTCCCTCCAGAGAATTTGTGCCTAAACCTTGGAAATACCAAAGTTATCATCCTCTTGATCTGATTATAAGTGATATGAATAAAGGAACACAAACCAGATCCCAACTGAGAAACTTTTGTGCACACTTTGCGTTCCTATCATCACTTGAACCCAAAAATCACGAAGAAGCTCTAAAGGATTCCGAATGGATAGTAGCCATGCAAGATGAATTAAATGAATTTGAAAGAAATAAAGTGTGGCACTTAGAACCCAAACCAAAAGGCAAGAAAGTAATTGGTTTGAAATGGGTATTTCGGAATAAGCTAGATGAGCATGGAATAATTGTAAGAAACAAAGCAAGACTCGTGGTCAAAGGGTACAATCAACAAGAAGGTATTGATTATACTGAGACATTTGCTCCGGTAGCAAGGTTAGAGGCTATTAGAATTTTAATTTCTTTTGCTGCATTCATGAATTTTAAATTATATCAAATGGATGTGAAATGTGCTTTTTTAAATGGCTTTCTTGATGAAGAAGTTTTTGTTGAACAACCCCCAGGTTTTGAAAATACCTCTTGTCCTGATCATGTCTACAAGCTTGATAAAGCCCTATATGGCTTGAAGCAAGCTCCTAGGCAATGGTATGAAAGACTTTCAAAGTTTTTGATTCAAAATAACTTTGTAAGAGGAAAAATCGACAAAACCTTGTTCTTTAAGAATAAAGGTTCTAATATTTTGGTTGTTCAAATTTATGTTGATGATATTATTTTTGGTGTCACTAATGATTTATTATGTAAAGAATTTGCTAGCCTAATGGGCACAGAATTTGAAATGAGCATGATGGGAGAACTAAATTTCTTCCTTGGGTTACAAATTAAACAAACCGAAAATGGTATCTTCATTCATCAACAAAAATATATAAAAGAACTTCTAAAGAAATATGGTCTAACAAATGCTAAAACCAACCATACATCCATGGCTACAAATGTTAGATTAGATGAAGACCTAAAAGGAACTAACGTAGATCAAACAATGTATCGAGGAATGATAGGTTCTTTATTATATCTAACTGCAAGTAGACCTGATATTTCCTTTAGTGTTGGTTTATGTGCTAGATTTCAATCAAATCCTAAAGAATCACATCTCACGGCAGTCAAACGAATTTTAAGATATTTGAAGGGAACAGACGACTTGTCCTTATTTTATCCTAAAAGTGATGTTTATGATTTAAAAGGTTTTAGTGATGCAGATTATGCAGGTGATCTTGTTAATAGAAAAAGTACATCAGGTATGGTACAATATCTTGGCTCATGTTTAGTTTCATGGAGTTCCAAGAAACAAAACACAGTTGCATTATCCACTGCAGAAGCTGAATACGTAGCAGCAGCAGCTTGCTGTTCCCAAATGCTTTGGATAAAACAGCAACTTAGAGATTTTGGTATTAAAGTTGAATGCATTCCTATTTATTGTGATAATACCAGTGCCATATGTATATCCAAAGATCCAGTGCATCATTCACGTGCTAAACATATACATATTAGACATCATTTTCTTAAGGATAACGTAGAACACAAAAATATTGTACTGAAGCATGTTAACACAAATGAACAAGTTGCAGATATTCTGACCAAACCACTTCCTAGGGAACAATATGAAAAAATGAGATTGGAACTTGGTATGATCAAGCTCCACTAAAGTTAGTTGCATATATTTCCCATTGAAGCATCATGAGAATGAAAAGGTCAGGAATCAATCTCAATATCTTGATTGAAAATCAATTATTGCATGGATCAAGTAAACACGTAATAAAGTTTGTACTATGAATGTTTTTACATTTGCATGTTGTTAATTCAAACAGACCAAAGCAATATGTTCATTATTTTCTTCATAATAATTCATAAAATCATAATTAATTTTCTTTATTTCCTATTTTATATTTTATTCATATTTCACATTTTTTTTCGGCCAACTTAAATTGAGAGTTTTTGGGAAAACGGTTCTTCTTCACTCAAGTAATGCAAAGGCAATAAAGAGATGGGACTTGGAGGAGTAACCGTCACTTCAATAATTTAAAAACCCCTGCTTCACGTCATTACCCTCCACCTTCCCAAACCTTCTCTCAATCTCTCACTCAAGAACCGTCCTTCTTCCTCTCTCAAAACCTTCAAAATTCAAAAATGAAAACCCCCAAATCCTCTAAATCAGGCAAGAAAACTCCCAAATCCTGTATGCCCGATCAACCAAAACCACTAAGAGTAGTACTTCCACCACCATTACTGCAGAATGCACCACCCACACCAACTGAAACCACACAAGAATCACCAAAACACTCCACTGAACCCACTAGTACCAAAAGAAAAATGTCAACAGGTGGTTCATCTTCTAGAGTAGTTAAGCGATCGAAGCAGGTTGATCCAAACAGCGCAGAAGAAGTTTCAAAGGAGATGACTGTAGGGTTCGGGTTGGACAAATATTGGTATGATTCTACGAACTTTCCTAGATTGCATGAGATTTTACAGTATCAAGAATGGGAACTGTTAATGTCAAATTTCAGTTGCAATTCAATTTTTCCAAACCTAATGAGAGAATTTATTGTAAATTTCTCTGATGATGGCGGTATGTGTACTAGTGTTGTTAAAACTGTTAAAATTGGATTTAACAGCGCATTATTAGGGGAATGGTTTAATGTTCCCAATGTTGGTTTTGATACATATCATATTGGGTCAAAGATTGCATTTTCAAGCATCAATGAACGAACAATTTTTAAATTTTTAGGAATTGATAAAAAGGGGAAGATCAGTCACAATGTTCTGTCCCCTATGCATAAATTGTTGTACAATGTTGCTCGCAGATTTATCTTACCACGAAACTCAAAACGTAGTCAAGTGAGTTTGCGTGATGCCACCTTGATTTACTGCATGGAAAAACATATTAAAATAAATTTTCCTTCATTGATGATCTCTCATTTATCAGACTGCATTGAAAAGAAAAGTTTCATTGGTTATGGAGGGTTGTTAACATGGATTTTTAGGAAGTTTGAGGTCCCATTGGAAGGGTTGGAGTTCCCAATGGGTCCCAATATGAAAATTGGTGCTAAATGTTT
The DNA here is from genome assembly GCF_026212465.1 of Amaranthus tricolor. Classification (NCBI taxonomy): domain Eukaryota; kingdom Viridiplantae; phylum Streptophyta; class Magnoliopsida; order Caryophyllales; family Amaranthaceae; genus Amaranthus; species Amaranthus tricolor. The sequence goes on from NC_080053.1 coordinate 16,351,167, forward strand.
ACAAAATTTGCATTTGAAATTGAATGATGAGGGGGTATTGACGCATGAGGGGGTTGTTGAAGTAGAATCTGATGAGGAAGATATTGAAAAAGAAGAAGAAAAATTGAGAGAGAGAGATCAGGAAGAAAAAGAGGAAAAGGAGCAAGAGCCTGTTCCCACTGACCATATTGAAACAGAAGAAAAAGGGGAACAGGATGGAGAACCTAGTAAGGGGGAAGCAGAACAGGAGGGAGCCTTAGGAGAAGAGGCTCATCACAATCTTTGTGATGATACAAGTGATGAAGAGATTGTGATAGCTCAGAGGAAAAAGGCTAAGTCAATACAAAGGAAGAGTAGGAGGTTGGCCTCGAAACGCAAGGCTACTTTGGTTGATGAAACACCATCTGACACCATCCCTGAGCCCACACCTGATGAACCTACCTCTCCCAAGCCAGCCAATTCACCACCACATCAAATTCCATCACCACCATCATCACCTATCCCATGTACACCACCACCACAATCACACACTTCACCCAATATTGGCTGTACTAACTTTGACTCTGTTCCTGCAGTTTCCTTACATTCCATTCTCTCCAAGCTCCTTGATCTACAGTCTCAATTCACTGCCTTTCAAGATGAAACTCGTGTCTCGCTTGCTTCAATTGTGGATCAGCTAAACCAAATGGAACAACGTCTTGGTGCCAAGCTGGACACAGTGGAAGTGCAGACTGAGTACATTGATGAAGAAGAGACCGACCTTGATCCCTCTCCTCATAATTTTAATGATTTGTTGGTTGTGACACTTATCAAACAATTTCTTTTTCTATTTTTGTACCATCTGGGGTACATTGTTGTTGTTACGTTGAACAATTGCTACTTTTCTTTCTTTGCTTTTATTAATGGTCTGTGACAATTGACTATATGCAGGTTTGATTTTTATTCATGGCACTTACTCTTATTATTGTTTCTTGCTTTCATCATTGACAAATCTATATGGTTTGTGCTGAGGTTTGATAACCCCAATTCTTTTTGATTGATGACAAAAGGGGGAAGATTATGCACAAACTTAAGAAGAGCAATGAATACACAGTAACATATCTTGGTTGATTTATATTGTTTCTTATTGATGATAATGTGCTGAGTTTATGCTAGCTTAATGATCATGATAATGTGCTGAGTTTATGCTAGCTTAATGATCATCTGTGTTTTCAAGTTGATTAATATTGATTCTATGTTTAGTGATCATCTGTGTTGCTAAGTTTTTGAGGATATTTATTGTTCTTGTGCATTTGTTCTCAAAATGTTTCTGATTGAAATTATTTAACAATGTGTGTTAGTTTAATTATGATTAGTTATTATGTCAGTTTATTTTAGTTTAACTTAGTTTATTTGATTTAAGTTTTAGGTTAATTAATTTTGAAAGTTTTGAAAAATATTTGATATTATGGAGTAAACTGTTTTATTGTGAATGCTTGGTAAATTATATTGTAACGAGTTGATTTGCTAAGTTATTTAGAGTTACTTTAATCTCTAGTATGCTCTATGAATTTTGTTTTACTCTATTTCACTTAAGTTTGTTTATAAAGTTTGCCATCATCAAAAAGGGGGAATTTGTTGGCCTCTTAAGGTTTTGATGATGACTTCACCTTTAAATAAACAAACATATTTTTAGAGATTGTTTTGTAGGTATATATCCGATTTAATGTGAATCGTTGATGAAGCCTATGACTTGATTCGTGGAAGCTGTACATGTCTCAAATATCCAAGAAGTTGGGCAATTGCTTTGGAAGACAGTTTACTGTTCCTAGAAATGAACATTCTGACTGAAGTTGAAGCTGGAGACAGTACACTGTTCCTACGTAGCAGGTCTGAAGAATAGCATCGACTGAAAAATTGCGAATTAATTATTTTCTGTTTTTAAGTTGATGTAATGGTTTAGAATTAATTTAATTGCTTAAATTAATTAGTAAGTTAATTGGCAAATCTATTTTTAGGTTTTCTAAAAATAGCCCAAGACTTTTTCTTGATTAGATTTAGATCTCCTATTTTTTAGGATCTTATGTTTTAAACTCCTATGCTATTTTTAGCATTAAGGAAACTGATTTTTCCTTGAGCAAATAACAGCCGGACACTTTCATAATTCCACCACCTTTTGTTTTGAGAACGTGGGGGTAGTGGAGGTATGTGAGATAGTGGACGTTATGCTTATGGTAACTGCTGGCTGTTCCCTCTATAAATAGAAGGGACTTTGCTCGAATGAAAAATCAATCCTTTTAGGATTCAAGAGTGTCCATTAAAGGGAGATCATCTTAAGAAAAATATTTTCAGTTTTCCAATGCCAATTAATTTATTATATTTTTCTTAAGTAATTATTTTAATTCTTATCCTCTTGAGAAATGACCTTGTAAGGGTTGATGTGTGATTTGTTGTAATTAGACTTATGGGAAGTCTAAGGGAATAGAGAATAGAAACGAGAGAAGAGAAGAGAAGAGAAGAGAAGAGAAGTGGGCCTAAGTAGAGAAGCTTTGAGTAAAGCGTTTAGAGAATTGAGAAGCTTTAAGTGAAGCAAAACATTGTTATGTGTAATTGTAATTGATTGCCTTAACATAGTGAGAATTTTGAAATCCCGGGGGGTCGTGGTTTTTCCTTCTTATTAGGCCGAGAAGGTTTCCACGTAAAAATCCTTGTCTTCTTTTATTATTTTTCTTTTCGTTTTTAAGTTTAAGTTTTTGTTCTATACTTATTATAATTCCGCAAAAATTAGAGGCAAAAATCTTAAACCTACTACACAACAATTCACCCCCCCCCCCCCCCCCCCCCCCCCCCCCCCCCTCTTGTTGCATTCGATCATCCATTAGTATTTCTACATTTAGTTATATTAAAAGAAGGAATAATCTTATGCTTAGACATAAGAAATATTTTAGAACAATCAACATGACATAAATGATTGTGCCACAAACAAGAATTAAAATGCATATCGACATTCATAATAAAATTTACATGAGATTAATTTAAAGATAACTTAAATAAACTACAAATAATATAAAATATACCAACAAACACACTGTTCTTAGAGATAATACAACGATCAAATTTAAATACAAGCTTATACCCTAACCAATTTAAGGAAAGACCAAAAACAAGACTTCTACTAATATCGGTACGTAATACCTATTCCTAAGAATGAGTATGATCCCCGATGTAAACATAATTTTTACTTGTCCTTTGCCCAGGACTTTGATAGTAGAATTGTTCCCCATGTAGAGAGAATCTCCATCAACAACCTTTTTGAAGGTCTTGAATCAATGCTTATCCTTGCATACTTGCATCGAGGCCCTTGAATCTGTCCACCATTATTCTTCATCTTGCACGACATTCAAAGATGAAATATTTTGGTTTAAATCCAAACCATGATTTTAATCCCTTTGTGTAGAATTACCTTTCATGGTGGGTCATTGCTTGTAGACCAATTTTTTTTTTCTTTCCTCATAGCATTGTATTTTCCTCTTGTATATGAAGAAATCTTTCTTTAAGTGCCCCAATTTACCACAAATCCAACAAGCCTCCTTATCGGGTTTTGTGGCCTTAGTGGATTTTCCCTTTATTGGAATTACTTGAATTATTGCCCTTCCGCTTTGCACCTTAATAGTTTGGAATTTTCTCTACCATGTAGATTGAAGAGGTATTGGGATCCTTATTTAACCTATTCTCTTGAGCCCGAATGCTCACTTCGCTTTGAAGATAAGTACCTAATTGGTTAAGATCCATATCCTTTTCTATATGTTTTAGATTTTTTTTAATATCTCTCCATGAGTGTGGTAGTTTTCAATAATGTTAGAGACAACAAAACACTTCATCCATTTTAATTTCGAATCTCATGACATTGGTCCATGATAGGTCTAGAATCCACAATTTTTTAAGGAAAAATTACCTACAATAATCTAACCTATTTTTCTACAATAATCCACCTATTGATTAACCATCAATAATCCCAACTCTTAAGGTATTTTTCCTAGAGTAAACCCGGTAACCGAACAACTTGTTATAGCAAGTTTTTTTGAAAAAGATAAATTAAAATAAAATGTCAAAAAAAATATTAAAAAAATGTTTAAATATTTTTTTGATTATTTTTATTATTCGGAATTTTTTAATTTATTTTTTCAAAAAAATTTCTCTAATTTTAAATTAATTTTCAGTTTACTTTTTTGTTATATTACGTACTATCTACTATAGTAGGTCATAGGGTTACCCACGTTTTCTTTAGGCAAATACCCCATAAAGTTGAGATTATTCATGGTTAATCAATAGGTGTGATTATTGTAGGAAAATCATGAAAAAGTTGGATTATTCTTGGTAATTTTTCTATTTTTTAATCATTAAAACCACTTACAAGAAAATTTTTACTTGTTGCATCTTCTGACATGTACTTACCCTACAATAATTCCCATAAATCCTTAGCAGATCCATGTACTAATAAACATCAAAGAGAGAATCGACCGTACCGTTGAGAATATGTCCACGACAAATGAAGTTATCATTGTCCCATTTTCCTCGCTTGTGCAATTCCTCCATTGTTTCATCCTAACGTTTTTCTTTTGCCATCTTCAGAAATCCACACATGATTTTTTCTAACTTTACAATGTTCGTCGCCATGCCCTTTGGACTTGCCATCTTCTTAGACTAAAGATTTTAGATTGTTATATATATGGTATGCTTAAAGAGATGATGATATAAGCACCAAACTTGAAGAACATTACAAGAAAGAACAACCCTTATATAACATCAAAGAAATGAAACATACGACACCGAAATCTATACTTGCACTTGTAAAACAAACACACTACCAAAGATCATTTAGACTGAGAAGTTTTTAGAATCTTGATATATACTATATCGAGGCATATCGAATATGTTTTCCTAAATGCATTATCCTCCCACTTAGTGCTTGGGTTTAAACTCTAGAATACGCTTTTGAGATACAATGATTTACATTTAAATATAAGCACTATATATCAAAGCCATGTGAAGAACTAGAGACTATGTAAGATGTTAATCAGAATTATGGCAATAGAGTTTGCAAAATTCAATTACTATGTGCATGTAGAGAGAAAAAGAGAGAAAACATGGATACGATAACAAAATAAAAAAAATGAGTAGGTTGATGTTGATGTGATATCTAACTCCTTAATTCATAATGAAACCACTACTATTTATAATAGTTATTTCCATGCTCACCACTACAAATATACCATTTTGATGTGATTAGGGATGGCCATGGGTCCAGGACCCTGTTGGACCCGCCCCGGATCCGCCCCTTTTTTAAGGGTCTGGGTCTTAATTTTTTAGACCCATCAGATCCGGGTCCGAGTCTGGATCCAAAAAAAATTTGACGGGTCTAGGTCTGGGTCCTAAGGTGAAGACCCGGACCCTAAACTTTTAAATTTTATTTTTATTTTTATTTTTTTATTTTTATTTTTGTTAAAATTTTGATGATATTTGCACATTTGTTGTACATGTATAATACTTTGATTGCTCGCCGAGATTAAAGTTTAATTACAGTGTTTATTGTTTAATTCTAATGGTTTTGGAAATTATGGAGGCGGCAATATTTTAATTTTGGTTTGTTTTTAGGTACTGAAATAATTTGATTGCGCATTGAGTTAAAGTTTCAATTATGATGTTTATTGTTTAATTCTAATGGTTTTGGAAGTTTACGGAGTGTGATACTAATTATGGACTTGTTTTCGGGTACTGAAATGAATTGTTAAATTGGTGTATCGATAGATAACTTTCTGTGACAAGTGTTTGTAATACGATAATAAGTTGCTTACAAAAATATAAAAAGACTCGAAAAAGGTTCAATTTTGACAAATCAAAAAAGCTTTCTATAAGACCCATTAAGGATCCATTAAAGACCCTAGACCTTGTCAGATCCGTAGGGTCTGGGTCTGGGTCTGAAAATTTTGGACCCTTAGGGTCCGGATCCGGGTCTGGATCCAAAAAAAAATAAAAGGGTCCGGGTCCGGGTCTGGCCAGACCCGCCCCATGACCATCCCTAGATGTGATATCTGACTCCCTTTACTTTCCTCCAAACTCAACAATAATCTCTCATTATGTAGTATCTTCAAGATTTGATTGGTTGTTGGTAAGGCTATTAAAAGCTAAATTAATTTGTTAGTCCGACTTGAACCTAACACAAAATAAGTGAATTTGAGTTGAGATTTTTAACCTTATTAATTAAATTGGTCAACGCACTATTAATTAATTAGTTAGGTTTAGGTACAAATTTTAAACTCAAATAAACTTGTTGTATAATCCATTTAATTATACGAGTTAATTTCTAGTCAAATCAATTAGTATATAACATAAGCTTATTTAATATTTTTCAAGCTTTTATAATAAAATTAATCAAGTCATAAAATTAAATTTTTAAATTTAAAACATAAGAAATGCGATGTAGTCAATGTTAAATCCCTTGGAATAAAAACAAAAACTCTAAATAGGTTCACAAGGTCGAAGTCAGATTGACTTGATTTTTTTGCAAATCAGATTAGAATTGTGATTTTATACCTAATTAACTTAGCGAGTTAGATTTGGATCTAAAGGTTTTTGACCGATTTATATACTACCCAAATATGAAGCGACTCGGCCTGATCTATTTGATACGCCTTGTTGTTTGTACTAAATTGAGGTAATGAGAGTACTCTGTAGTGTAAATTTTTCATATATATCATGTCAATATGATGGTAATGAAAATGAGCTCATGAGTAAGATTTTTAGTCACAAATTTTCATTACCACTTAATTTTTTTTCATTTGCTAAGAATTTGAATGAATTTTTTATAGAAAAGGAAATGGTTGAAATAGAAGAAGAGACCACTAAATTTATCAAGAGATTTTACTAGTGAAAAAAAAGCTATTACAACGTGACATATGCTGCAGTTTAAATTATAATGAAGTGTAAAATTGATAGCTAAATTAGGCAAAAAAAACATTGTATGTTGCCCTTCCAGGAGAATCACAGCATATAATGCTTTTTTTGGTTTTGAAATCCAGCTTCTCATTATACTTCATTTCATTGTCTTCAAGCATTACTGTTTCATTATACTTCATTTTCATCTGAAATTTTCAAGCTTTTCTTATTCGTTGTCTTCTTTTTCAAGTTTCATTGTCTTCTGCAAGCTTTATTCTATCAATCTTCAACAAAGTTTTTTCATTATCGATTATCTTCAAGCTTCATCCGAATTTTCGAGCTTCGGTTCCTTTTAAGTTTTTCATCCTGTCATACTTTAAGGTAATTTTTCATTTCAGTTTCTTATCTATTCAAACTTTCATTATCCTCTTTTTTGTTCTTTCCTCTAAAAACGCTATTGATGGCGTAGTTTTGCTTTTTTTTTTTTTTTTTTTTTTTGTATAAATGGTTGTGTATTAATTTTTCTTTCTTACTCCGTTGTAGGTTACATTGTAACCACTCTTTATTTTTAGGCACAAAGTTATCATCTAAATAACCAAGGTAACTATTCATACCAAGTTTTCTTTCTAATATTTTTATGTGTTTGTAAAAAATAATAAATTTGATGTATTAAGATTTTTAGGGTTATATGAATGTTGTTTTATTATTTACTAGTATAAAAACTCGTGTAATACACGAAGTTGTTAGTACAAATGCTATACAAACATAAATTTTAGATAAAGATGCAATTACATCTGATTATTAATATAAATATTAATTAAAGTTCTTATAATTTTTAAGACAAATATGTATAATATTTAATTATCATAGTGATTCTTTGTCATTCTCAAAATAATATTTGATTATCATGTATCTTTGTTTCGTGATGAAATATTTTATTAGAAATTAAAATTAAAAAATTTATTTTATTAATTAGCAAATACTTCTACATAAAAAAGCAAATATATATTCTAAGAAACTTTAATTGGAAATCTTATGTAGCTTTTAAATTCAAAATTATAATATTCTAAGAAAATTTAAAAGAATAAATCTAACTAACAAATACAACTCATATATTAACGAAAAACTTGATGTTAACTTTGGTAAAAGTTATTCCATATTGCAAATCACTATGAAAATGCCATATGAAATTCTACGGTCTTTTTATTAGATTGTATGATTTTTGTTTCCTTATGATGAAATATTTTAGGAATTAAAATTTTGATGAAAAAACTTTATTAATTACCAAATACTTCTACATGAAAAAGCAAATATTCTAAGAAACTTTAATTGGAAATTTTATGTAGTTTTTAAATTCAAAAATATAGTATTTTAAGAAAATTTAAAAGAATATATCTAATTGAGAATACAACTCATACATTAAGGAATAAATTAATGTTAACTTTGGTAAAAAAAAATATTTCATATGACAAGTCACTATGAAAATGCCATGTGAAATTTTACAGTCTTTTATTAAATTGTATGATAATTGAATTTAGTTATGTATGTAGTTGTTACTTTTTCAGTTTTATATTCTTTCAAGTTTGTTAATTATTTTGATTTATGTGTATTGTATTAAAATATGGCTTTTTTGGTGTAAATATGTTTTGTTTTTAGAATATACATAATATGAAAATTTTAAAGAAATAACTCGTTAAATACATATGTTGGTGGGAGATGTAAACTATTTTTTTTTAGATGTCTATTGTTACTTAGTTGGTAAAAGTATTTATTTTATTCGATATAAAGAAATTTATAACATTTGTTTTTAATGTCAATTAGTATGACAAAAGAATAAACGCTTAATTTAAGGTCTTTTAAGCCACTAATTTGCTTAAACTAGTTCAAGTTAGCACATAATACTAATTAGTATATATTATTGTTTTGAAATAGTTAGACATGGAAAAATAGGCATATGTGCGAAATTACGTTTCAAGTTGCGTTTTTAGGCTTTTAAAGCCATTAATTAGCTTAAACTAGGTCAAGCTTGTTTTGTTGGACATGAAACTTGGCACACAATACTAATTAATATATATTACTGGTTTGAAATGACCAGATTAGAAAATTGGCTTTCTAAGACTCTAACTTGCTTAAACTTTGCCAATTTTGATTTGTTTGACTTGAAACTAGGAACACAACACTAATTAGTATATTTTATTGTTTTTAAATGGTTAGAATTGAAAATTTAGGCATATATGTGAAATTAAGTGTCAAGTTGGCTCTTTAAGGCTTTTTAAGCCACTAACTTGCTTTAACTAGGTCAATCTTGATTTGTTTGACATAAAACTTGGCACACAATAGTTATTAGTATATATTACAGTGTTCAAATGATTAGAATTGAAAAATAGACATATGTGCAAAATTACATTTTGAGTTGTCTTTTTAAGCCTTTTTAAGCCACTAATTTGCTTAAAATAGGTCTATCGTGATTTGTTTTACATAAAACTTGGCACACAATATTAATTGGTATATATTATTGTTTTGAGATGGTTAGACTTGAAAAAATAGGTATATGCGCAAAATTATGTTCCAAGTTGCCTTTTGTATTTCAAACGGATTTTGATTTAAATCTTTTGCAATTTCTTTCTCATTGTATTAATGTGCATGGCAACAAAGTTCTATTGGTTGTGGCTACTACATGATAAGATATATGCACGATATATTATCCGTTGTCATAGAAATCGAAGCAAAAAATGTTGAAATGGTGCGTATTGGACGTTCTTATATTTTATTTATGGTATGTAATATTATGTTTAAATACGAAACACTATTTTAAGTGATGATGAATCAAATTTGTGAAAATATAAATTTAGGGTTCTTGCATTTATACATGTAACAAGAACGTATATTTAAATTTCTATTTTGTTTTAAATCATAGTAGAAAAAGGAGTTTATGCGGTTAAGGGAAAACCACCACATAAAGTCCCATACTTTATGTTGTGGTTCTCCTTGAACCGCAACAAAAATCCCATAACTCTGTGTTGTGTTTCTACCTGAACCACATCATAAAAGTCCTTTTTAAAAAAAGGGAAAAATTCATGCTGCGATTCTTGGAGAATCGAAGTTCTTGTTTTAAAATTTTCAAAATAATTATAATACTACTACTACTAATAATAAGATGTATGTTGTATGACACAATAGGTTCTGTTTCGTAATAGGCGAAGAGCGTCAATCTACATTGTGAACTTGGCTTCCTGCCAAATAAGATACATGTTGCATGACTTAATGAGTTAGTATAGTTTTTGAAGACTTTTTCTTTTTCCTTTGTGACAAGGGTTCGATTCTCACTACCTAAAGAAAGAATTACAAATTCCTCTCTCTTTTGCCTATAGAAATTCTTTAACCTACTCATAAATAAAAAAAAACTACTTTCTTGATATATTAAAGTAACAATGTCTTCATATCATGATAATTGATCAAAATAAATTTCCTAGTTATGTCATAAATATACCCTTGAATAGTACTTCTTTTGCATTTAGTTTGATCTTTCCACTTATTTTGATTCATTATAAAGCAAACATAAACAATTACAAATCTAAGTTTCTATATAAGCATGAGCAATGGGAGGGCTCCCTATATACCTCCTTAAATTCTCTCTCCTTCTCATATTTTGCCACATTATTTTCCTCTACTTTTCTCATTTACCTCTACAAATTCTGATAACTTCCCTACAATGGCCAGTTCCCGATTAACCTCCCCAAACACTATTTCACATGGTCCGCCTTATTTTCTAACTCTTACTCATATATCATTATTTATTTTTTATGTAAAGATGAACTTAAAGCATTTTAATTAATGAATAATTACCCGTAATTAAAATAAAAAAATTAATTTAACAAAATTTAAATAATTAAATTTCGTTAATTAATAAGGTAATTTTCTTACAAAAATTACTATTTTTTGTTACTTATTAACTTCGTTAGTTAACGATTAAGTTTTTAATCAAAAAATTTAAAGCATTTATTTCCTGAAATATTTCTTAAAAGTGTTAATTCTGAACAACTAATAATCATACATTAAAATGAAAATTCGTACTATGAATGAAAAATAATTCACATAATATTTTCACTAGACATAATTTGTTTCAAGCATCATCATACCATCCTTGACAATGTTCCTATATATGCTCTACCAACTTTCTTTGCAATGAATTATAAATCTTACTATCCCAAACTTGTTCTCATATATGCATATATTGCTCCAAAGTTAAATTATTACCTACCCGCTCGAACTTGGTAAGTTGTATTGCGTGATTGTGAAGATTTTTTTTGCAACATATTGAATATTATCTTGTTTGAATTCAGTTGTGTGCTTATAGTTTCTGTATGTATCACGTTCATCTTCAACAATCATATTGTAAAGAATGATACATGCCAGTATTATCTCCCATACTAATTCCTGATCTCAATCAAGAGATGGTCTTTGTATGATTGAAAATTATGCTTGTAAAACTCTAAATGCACGTTCAACATCTTTCCTTACTGACTCTTGGCGTCTTGTGAACAACGCATCTTTTTGGTTTAATGGGAATCGAATTACTGGAATAAAAACAACCCATTTTGGATATAGGAAAAATTACTTAGCATAATCCAACATTTTACTAATTTTCCTACAATAATCCCAATTATAAGGAATGTTTGTTAATAATGCATCAATGTATCTTTTACCTATACAACAAGTCATTTTGCATAAAAAAAAAAGTGAGTACAAAATTAAAATATAAAACACTTGAAAATTTTTAAAAATTAAAAAGAGAAATCAAGTAAGTTTCTTTTATTATTTTAACTTTTAATTTTTAATATTCTTGATTTATTCATTTATTTTTTCTTTTTTTACCAATTAACTTGCAAAATCGGTCACCATTAGGTAATAATGTTATTAGGTAAGGGACCCTTAAATTGGGATTATTCATGGTTACTCAAAAGTTGAGATTATTATAGGAAAATCAATAACATTTTGGATTATTAGGTAATATTTGCATGGATATATACCATTTGTGAGGTAGTTACCTTTACTATATGTGCTCCCATTTATATTATAAGTTACCTCAAGAGCTTTGCCTTGATAAATGTCATTAAAAACTAGAGACTTTCTCAAGATAGTTATATCATGGCAAGTCCCAAGCGTTCTAAAAAAGCATGTCAAATTCACAAGTCACTAGAGGCCACAACTTCTAAGATGATTGTTGCATGCTTGTTTCTTCCTTGATACATCCCTTTTCAACCTCTTGGGCAATTCTTCCATTCCCAATGCGTGCAATCTCTACGGCCTAACGTGCTTACCCCCTTCGTTGCCCATCATGAAGTAGTCATTACAAATCAGTGACAATTGGCCTCTTCAAGTAAACTTTTGTGTAGACTTGTCTAATTGCTTGGACAAAATGGAGAAGCCAACTTCCTGTAGTGCTTTCCTTAATTTTTATATACCGATCAATTGCATCAGCACATGTTCCATATGCGAACATCCTTAATGCGGTAATACATTTTTTTTATAGTAGATGAGCCTAGTTCCCCTAACACATTTGGTCGTTGTTGATAGTATGGATCTGTAGTTGAAACACCTTCAACGATTCGAAGAAACAAAGATTGATTCATACGGAATTTACATTGAAACATAGCATACAGTGGACACTCTACGAAGTAGTTGTTCATGAGCCTTTCCTCGACATCCCTACCTCTACGATAAATGATTTTCCTCATCTTTTTTTGAGTCAATGTCCCAATAGAGGTGGATATAATATGCTTTTGGATGCGAATTGGATTACAAAATCTTGTTGCTTGGTACTCTGGGTCATAAGCCTTATATTAATTAATGCCTTGCTAAAAATTTTTATCATCACGAGAGAAACTAGAAGGACTTGAAGAAGTTGAAGAATTGTTATTAAGGTTCATTATGGCTTTTGATTGAATGTACATTAAGTGTTATGAAAAAAAAAATTCTCAATATGTTTTATTTTATAGACTTCTTTTGAGAAGATTTCAATGTACATAAGATAAGATTGCAATTTGCCAATTCGGAACATATATAATATTCTTGTAGATAAGATTGCATTGCAGTAGATAAGATTGTGTTGTAGAGATAAGATTCATTTCAAAAGATAAGATTGTGGTTTAAAGATAAGATTCATTGCAGAATATAAGATTGTGTTGCAGAGATAAGATTAATTGTTGAAAATAAGATTGCGTTTTAGAAGATAAGATTTCATTTTGCAAAAGATAAGAGTTCAATATGTCAAATCATAAGATAAGATTGTGGAAAATATTATATTACAAACTAAGCAAAATCATGAAATATGGAAATCAAACAAACCATATTACAAATAAACGATTACTAAACAACAAATTAAAAACACTTAGGTACAAACTCTTTAAGCTTCTCTAGATATGCAATTTTCTCGTCGATTAGAGTTAAATTTTCCATCTCTTTTTTTGAAAGTAACTTTCATGTTTGAAACCTCAACTTTTGTTCATGTTGTTTCTTTTGATATTTCATAGCTTTGTTTAATTGCACTTAAACCAACTCTCTTTGACAATTAATCCTACTAATTGCGACTTTTATCATATTTGTATCCTAGGAAGTAGAAATCCCTTTCATTTTTCGTTTTTCCTTCACCCCTCTTCACTCCATCAGGCCTTGGTAATCCAGCTTCATCATTTGACCTTTTATAGCTACCAATAGTTATCATTCGAGTTTGTTCCCAGTCTCTATCTTATGCAAAATTCAGTGAAATCAGTTTGTTCCTAGTCTCCATCTTATACAAAATTCAGTGAAATCAGGCACAAAATGTTGAAAAATGTTTTACCAGTTGCTTGTTCAAAGAGGGGGGGTGAGATCTGTTCCACGTCAACATTCGTACCACTAGCTCGCATTCTTTACAACATCTCCATTGATAAGACACCATCGACTTTCTATAGATTTTTAAATTCCTTGTTGAATTATATTTGGTCTTTTTTCTTACCTCATCATTGTAAATTTGTATTATCTTCTTCCATAATTCTGCTTTTGTTCTATCAGTTACAACTAATATATCACATTTGCAATTAAGTACAACAAATATGACACATAAATCTTCTTCACATGACCATCTATCTCTGTTTACTTTTTCTTTTTCGTTTCCTTTTCCTCTTCCTTTTCCTTTTGTTACTTTATTTCTAACCTTGTCGTTTTTGAGCTGTTGAGTAGGAAAAATTTCACCCATCCTTGATTTGTTACTACTCCCATGTACTCCTGGGGTAGTACGAGATTGGTCCAAGTTTTGAGATTGGAAAAGCTTTGGTTGATGATTTTCAAAATTTGAAGTAGTTTTGAGAATATTTATAATTTTGATCAAATTGAGGACCCAAGTTGGAATTTTGAATGACATTTGAATTTTGTGTGATGTCATGTGGGATATTTTGATGATAACAAAAATAAAAATTTCGGGGGTTTTTTGGATTTTTTGGGTTATTTTCGTAATAAGGATAATTATTATTCATAATTCTTATCAAAAGCTAAATAAAAATTTTAATTGGGAAAATTTAGTGAGAAATAAGAAAATAAAATAGAGGTTTTGCATCATTTGGGGATCAGTAACAATATAATGTGCAGTATAAGAAAACATCCTAGGCGAAAATGTATTTTCTTTATAATTCAAGTAAATTTTTTTGTTAAAAGTTACCTTTAAAATGAAAATATACAAAGGGTTAGGAATAAAAGAACGTGAGGGAGTAGAATATTTCCATGCTATATACAAAATATGCCAAGTCCTAAGAATGATTGCTTATTTATGATCTATTCTAATAATCCACAGCTCATATATGATTAATTATTCAAATATTCTTTATGTTCTTTAGTTTATAGAAGTGGTATTCAACATTGGTTCATGACTTGGATTTCCTTCTGGTCTGAAACATTCGTCAATCCAAGGAGAATCAGTCACAGTCATAGAGGTCACTAACTAATATATAAAACAGGCATTAGATATATATTACTCACTCCCTTTCCTAATAAAATTCCCACAAGAAATATTTACGGAAATTAAAAAAAATTATTTTATTAGATAATTCATATATTATTAATTGAATAATACATTTGATGGAAGAAAAATAAGGACTATAAATATTAACAAAATATTAAAAAGAAAGTTAGTGGAAAAAATATAGAAAACTACAACTGATAAAAAATGTTAAAATAAAGTTAGTGGAAGATATGTGAGGACTATAAACATTATTAAAATATTAAAATGAAAATAAATAAAGCTATTTTTGTCCAAAATATGAGATATAAATAGAAATATTATTTACGGAAATTACAAATAAAACACTACAATTATAAACTTGTTTAAGAAACGGATTTTTATTGTATAAAAAATAAAGATTAAAAATAATTGTTATACTTGTACTTTTCTAGTGTTCAGTGTTGAATATTGCCCCCATGTACATTTTTCAAGTGTGGAGCTATATGGAAATCAATTGCTTCAACTTTCAATTCTCAATTAAATTTACTTCTGTCGCCATCTTTCGAGGTTTGCCCCCATTTTTCCTTTTTAGGTGGGCAGAATTTTATTGTGCTATGTTATTATTTTTATTATAACCAATATCCATACTCCATTTTTCTCCCACTTTGTATCGAGGTTTTTTTCTTTATTTATTTATTTTTTATTATGTGGAAAATTAGACAAGATTAGAAATTAAAATATTACAAAGATGAAATCACGATAAGTTATCATTTTTGACCATAAAAAAACAAAATTTTCACACAGTACTTATTCAAATAGTGTCTACTATTAGTGTCATGATTTATCATCAACTATCTTGGGCTAGGGCCAAAATTTTGAGTTAGGGGCCAAAAATTATTGATATACTAGTAAATTATTTATTATATAAAAATAGTTAAAATATGAAAATTTTATAATTATATCGACCGAAATTAACTTGAATTATTAAAAAAAATATTTTTAACAAATAGAGTTCAAGGTTCCTTATAACTACCCGTTTTGAAAAAAATTAAGTGTATCTGACTCCATATATTTTGCCTATTAAATCTAAAAAAAAAACTATTAAAATTAAGATACACTAAAAAATTGATTGTGAAATTATGAAAGATAAAGAGTAATGACATTATACTATAAATTTATTAGTCTATTGAAAATTAGTAATAGTCTAAACTTGGGCTATAGTAATTTTTGTTATATTTATGCATTTTTTAAATTTATATATTATATTAGTACGGAGGGCTAAAGCCAAAATTACAAATAATTCCATTTTCAACAAGGGGGTCAGGTCTCTCCGGGTTCCCCATCTGGATTCGCACATGAAACTAATTAATACATTTGAAGCCAAAATTTTCAATACCATAAAAAAATAGAAAGTATTCAAATAATTTTAGTGTAAGTTTTTTTATTTAGTAAGTACAATCAATTATAATCATTAAGTTTTTTTTTTCTATTACTCCTATTAAATTGATGCATAGGAAAAGAATGAGATTAAATCTATAAAAGACTTTTAAAAAAAATTCAGAGATTGAAAAAATGGCAACTTTGAGTACAAAGTTGGAGGTAGATCTAAGATTTACAATTCTTGCATAATGTGAAGAGAAGTAAGATCTAAAAAAAGTAGAAGAAAAAAAAAATATTATCATAAGTCAAAGAACATGTGCAGTTCAGAGTCCTACCGACACCAGTTTTAGTACCGACGAAACGTTAATCTGTATTGAAACATCTTATTCAGTGACAGCTGAATCCGATACTGCACATGAAGTATATTGTTGCTGATCCCCAAATGATTCAGTCCTATTAATTTTGAGATAGATATTATTTTAGATTGGTTTTAAATTGAATATTATATTTATATTGATTTTTGTAAAATTAAAATTTTTTTAAGTTAAATCATGTAGAATTTGTTTACAAATCATATAAATCAGATAAATATTAAAATGTAAAATTCAATTTGAACAATTTTAATTAAACGTATAGTACTCTCTTCATTTGAGTTTTCAATATAAAACTGAAAAAGCTAATAAAGAAGATAAGAGAATGAGGGATTAATATTAAATAGTTACTCCATTTAAGCAAAGTAATCGCTACTTAATTTGAAAATACACATTTCAGGAATCAGGATACAGCCTACAGCCTACAGTAGTTATCCCGAATAGGCTTTTCTGGCTGTTGAACAAAGGTGTAGTTGTTGGCTGGCTGTACCAGGGTGCCACTTTGCTGCGTAGTAAATCTTTGCTCCACGTGATTGAATTTATGTAGAACAAACAAATAATAAAATTCTACTTATTTTCTTTAAGTTTCTTGGTTGAATATATATATATATATATATATATATATATATATATAAATTGACGAAAATATGACGAAAAAATATATATAAATTAAAAAATAGTAAGTTTAATGAAACATGAAAAAAATCGAAGTATATATTTCATTTATAAAAAGTAATAAATATTAATTTTAACAGATTCACAAGAACGAAAAGAATATTGGTGAGACTTACTATTTTTAGAAGATGAAGTGTTTGATGAAGATATAAAAGTATATCATTTCTTGGGTTTAAACCCATTAGTTTAGGTATTATGTGGAATTGTTTTTTTAAATGATATTAAAATTCAATATGATAAAAAGTAAAACAATGTCTATGTTTTGAACAAATATCGTTATGATAGGTAAAAATAACGTTAAATATCTGTTTTGGAGAAAAATAAACGAATAACTACTTTTTTCGTACGAATTTTTGAAAGAGCTACCCCATAAGGATAATCGCAACGTCCGTTTTTTTGCCAAAATATCGTTATGATGGGTAAAACGACGTAAAGTGCTAAAACACAAGGATATTATTGGTAATTTTGAAAGTAAAAGGTGATTAGGGATGGTCAACAAAAGTCAAAGATGATTAGTAATGGTCAAAGGTCATTTAGGCTAGTCAAAGATCATTTGGGTTGGTCAACGGTCGTTTGGTCTGAATAGCATAGACTTTGATACTTTGGTGGCAGTTATTCGCAAAATCAAACTTTGAGGTTACAATTCACAAAAGCCCTAAACTTAAAGATTGTTATTCGCAAATTACTCTTAATGTTTTTTTTAAAAATATGATCAACATTTAAAATAGAATAAATATGTTAGAAAACAATATAATACCTAAGTACTCCTATTATTTTGTAGAGTTAAAAAGTATTTATAAATTATAATGTGTTGTTGTTTTATTTTTTAACAAAGTATCATATATATCTAAACAAATATCTTGCTTTATACAAATATATTACGAAAAATAAACAAAGTTTTACATATATTTAGCTTTGTACTAAAATAAACTTATTATAACTAATTAATTTTTTTTATTTTATAGTCCCTTTAATTCACACCAAGTCTTATTTGTTTTTACACTTTATCCAATGCATTAATTCAATGCTACAAATCTTTAATCGTGTATAATTAAAAATTATAAAAAACTAATATTAATAAAATTTACATTGACACGAATTAAAGAAGATTACACTTGACTATATTTTGATAGAGATTAATAATAAAATACAAATTAAAAAAATTAATATGTAATGTCTAAAAATCAAATGAAATAATTTCTCCCAATTGGTGGGAGTATAATATATATATATAACTTATTTTATATGTCGTGAAACAACAAAATTGTACAAAAATAAAATAAAATTTTCTTTTCTTTAAAAAATAGATTCTTTACGTTTTGACATTAAAATATTTTATAATTATTTTTAATAAATACGAATAAGGATAGATTACCAATATATTTTTGATAAATGAAATTCTTTTAAAGAATATATTATTAATATGTCGTGCATGGCATGAGTAATTATTTAGTTTCTTTTAATGTGGTTGCCTTGGGCTACCTACATAGGTCTGCCCCTCTAAAACGTTTGAACAAGCATACTTGTCGGATAGATTTCAAGTCAGATCAATTTTGGGACTGATTGTGCTGGATTCGATATAGTTTAGGGTTGATCCAACGATTTGTTTTAAAATTCTTTAAAAAGTAAATTAATTATTTTTCAAATTAAGAAAATTTTTAGAAAAAAGGAAAATATATGTATTTTTAGGGTACAACAAAGAAATATTGAATTAAAATACAAATATTGAATAGAAATCTAGTAGACCCCAACCAAAATTGATGATGTAAAAGTAAAAATTTGACAAAATTAAGAAAAACGATCAAAATGATCGGGTTTAGGTCGAGTTATTTTTCCCATTTTACCATTCAAATAAGGAATCTTTTATCCCTTAAAATTTCCCTTCCTTTTTCTCAAATTCCATTCATCTAAATAGACTATTCATCTTCTATACCTTTTATTTCTATAATGACTATCCATATATAATATAAAAAATAAATATGATAAATTAAAGGAAAAATTATCAGAAATATTACAACTTTCTACTTGTTTCCCTACAATAATACCTACTTTTCATTAATCATGAATAATAACAAATTAAGGGGTGTTTCCCTAAAATACAAATATGTTAAAAATCAAACTGTAGATTACATGACAAAAAAATTGGTACATTAGTTAATAAACTAAAATTATGTTATTCATGATTAAATAAAAATTTATATTATTATAAAAAATTAACAAAAAATTATATAATTCAGAATATTTTTTCTAAATTAAATAAGACCGAGAAAATCAGAAAGTAAGGTGGAATGGTAAGAAAATTGCCGTCCTCAAACACAACATAAGATTAAAGCTATCCTTATCAGCTATGAATCCTCGAGTTGATTAAAAAAAGATTATAATTGAAAGTCAATGTATGCACACAAGCAAGTCAAAATTTGAGGTGCGCCAATCTCAGGCTTTTAGATTTCATTGTGTATTACGCAAGTTGAGCCTATTGATCGATCAATTTTCATTAATTTAAAAATGCTTGCAACACTAATATTCTTTGCCTTTTAAGGGACATAAAAAATATTCGACCCTTACTATTCTAAAAGATATTAAAGTCATTATGTAAAAAATTTATTTATAAAATTTTTTACAAAATAAATTAATTTGTACTCATAGTTAATACCAAAAGTTTTTATATAAGCTAATGCGTAAATTGGAATAATATAAAATTGAATAATTTTTTATATAAGGTAATTTAAATATCTTTCATGTATATAAGAATTATATAAATTCAATATTTTTTATATGGTAGTGTAAATAATTATAAAGTATATTTGTTGGAGTTTGATGACTTGAGTGCATTATAAAAATACATGTAGGTGTTAGGGCCATATCAAACATTTTAGTGGCCCTGAGCAAAATTAATTTGTAGGCCCTTAAGAAATATACATGTGTGGATTGTATTTTTTAAGTGATCGTTGATAAAGTATTAAATGTTTCTCACTTTAAAATATAAAAATTGTTATACAATATTCACTAGTATACTACCCTACCCATAACTTACAAAAATGATTAATAAACAAGTAGCCACCAAATACTGAAACATTTACAAAAAGCGATGAACTACTCAAATATATAATTTAATCCTACAATTGAACAAAAAAACATATCGAAGATATCGAGCTATAACAAATAATAAATTGAAGAAATTAAGTTATTTTATAATGCTTACACCCACAGGAATAGGAAAACTAATCTATACCTTTTACACATAAACAAAAAAATTATAAGCTCTCTAAAATTAAATCTTAAGCGGTAGCTAAAAAACTAACATTAATAATTGAGCAAGAACCGAAACAAATGAAAAAAAAATAACAAATGATTAAAAGTATAAATATAAATTGACAAAAAAATAATGTAAAAGACTAAAAAAGAAAATGGGAAAAAATATTGAGTAAACGAGTTTTAATTTTAAAGAGAAAAACCTAAAAAAGGAAAGGAAAATTATGGAGAAAAAGATTTGAAGCAAAGAACTAGGAGATATTAGTCTAGTCACTTTGTCATTAAGCTACAACTAATAACGAATGGGTCCTATATAAGAGCTCCGGCTGCTCCTGCTACAAGCCGATCCTGGTAGGTGTATGGGAACATTGGAGATGTATTTGATATGGAGGACTTAAGTCATAATAAGCTTCCTTATGATGTCTAGTCCGAGAGCTCGTTCGAGGCAAAAACAAGCTGCCTCACGCCTTGAACGAGGCAGCAACACAGTGAAGAAAATGAATGCATTTTTGAGATGCTTGAATGAGCTGAAATTGTGTTCGAACCAGCACTTTAGAACAATTTGTTTTTTCAGCGCCTCTCCTGAGAAAACGTTTTTATAAGAGACGGCTCTCTAGGCTCAAGCCCAATGATTAAAAAAAGAAAAAAAAAAGTCTAAAAACTGACGCATTCGATTGAGCCTATTTGAAGTTGGTGTTATAACCTATTAAAGTTGGTGTTATAAGCTATTAAAGTTGGTATAATAACCTATTAAAGTTGGTATTTAGAGTTAGTGTTATAACCAATTAAAGTTTGTATTATAACCTATTTGGAGATACCAGCTTTAATAGGTTATAATATCAACTCTAACAGTTTATAATACTAACTTCAATAGGTTACAATACTAATTTTAATAGATTATAATATCAAGTTCAAATAGGATTACACAGCCCGCATTTTTTTTAAAGTTTTTTTTTAAATAATAATGGGCCGACCTATTTGGGATGCGTCTCTTATAAAAACGGTGTCAAGTAAAAATTTGTATTTTTGTTTTCGATCGTGTGTCATTATGCGATTGATTACTCTTCCCTTGCTGCTGTGGGCCTTAATCCAAATCATTAACATATTATCCTTACTATATATAGGAGTGATTACACACTATCCTATGTAGATTCTAACCCTAAGACCTAAACATGAAAGCCTACCTTCTCCATTGTCTTCTTCTAGTGGAAATTGAATAATTGAAGCAAATAATATGGTAATTTAATTAATCTCTTTCCTACTTTTTGATTTTTAAATATACATTTTTTCAAATTTGTTTTTATATTTTGTAAATATTTTTTATTTTCTAGCAATTTATTCAGTTTAGATTAAGGTGGAGATATTTTTAATTTTTTATTTTCGACGTAGGATCGTTAAGAAGGTAAGATCGAAACAGTTAGAATCAGATCGTAAGATTGTGTGATCCTACAAATATGCATTAATGTGCTTTAGATTACTAATATCAATTAAATTTGTTCTTTTTTAAGTTATAAGAATATTTTTAATAATCACTTAAATTACAAATAAAAAAAAATTAAATCACACTTAAAAACTTTAGAAAGCCTTAACACTATTTGCTACTGTTTAAAAACCAAAATATGGGTTTTTAAACAGTAATGAACAACATTCTGTCTCTTTCCTCTATCTCATCTGCTTTTTAATCTGATTCTTACTCCCTTCGTTTCCCCATCTCATCTGCCTTTTTCCCCATTTTTGCTTCCCAAAGGTGGAGTTCAGCTCAATAATTTGGTGGGTTATCTCCCAATTTCTCGGTTTTGAATTACTGCTTTAATCTGATTGTGATATTTGGTGGGTTCTCTCCCAATTTCTTACTGCTTTAATCTGATGTTTGATATGATGTTAATTTGTTCTTTTTAGTTTGTGATTTTATCAATTGTTATTGTCATCTCTCTTACTCTTGTTGATCTTCTTCTTTCACTTTTAAACTCCATTAAATGTCATGTATGTTCATCAATTTTTCACGATTAATTTGACAAAGTATGTTGAATTGCTGACTCCCATTCCCTGAGCTGTGCAGCCTTATCTATGATCACCATTTCAACAGGTGATGTACTTTATTGGGACATGATGTTGTACAGAACACTAAGCAGGCATTATCCATTTGGTAAGTTGAATTGGTTTTAGTATTTGAATTGATTAAATTCGAAGGTTATTTTTTGATTGTTAGGTATTTTCCTCATCTCTCTCATTTCTTATTGATCTTCCTATTTGACATTTAAACTCTATGAAATGAAATGTCATGTATTTTCATTAAGTTTCCCCAATTGTGATTTTAATAAAGCAAGATCAATTTGATTTTGTTATTCAATGTGATTTTTATAAAAAGAGATCAATTTAATATTTAGAAACTACTAAGAACACTTAATTCATTGTTTCCCTTGCGAGTTGCAAATCACAATTGAATTTTAGAACACTTTAGATTGTTGTATCCCAAATCTGATGACAATATGTCCATTTAGATTGTTGTACCACTTCCATACATGCTGATATGGTTTGCTAAATTGTTGCAATAACCAGCATTTGATGAATTATTTGTATTATTTGTAATTTGCACTCTTTGTTATGCGTAAGTATTTCAACCCGTGCATTTGATGAATTGATCAAGCTATCGGCCAATAACAAACCAAACTCAAGCCACTACGTGTTATCAATAACTTCATGCTCAACTTAATGCAACTTTCAAACATGCATTGTATGTGCTAATACTCTTACTCATTTTATAACTATCTTGCTTACAATTCCACATTCCTTTCATAACAACTATGAGCTTCATTGTTTCTATTTAAATATCTATTAAGAAATTAAATCAACCTTACTTTGCTAAATACTTGACATAATTTTAATTTCAATTTAATTACTTGACCTATTACAAATTAATTATTTCACAAAAAAATAAATTGTAAAGCAAAATAAGATTTCTTGGGGGAGCGTGTGCGTTTCGCACGCGCCCCACCAAGTAATTTTATAAAAGTATTGATGTAATGATCTTTTAATGATCTTGTGTATATATATATATATATATATATATATATATATATATATATATATATATATATATATATATATATAAGTGAAATATGGATTATATGAAAACATATTACAAAATAAAAACTACCCTTGTAAGATCGGATCGTTGGATCATGGATCGTAGGATTGTAGAATCGTGCTATCATCCTACCACTTAAATTCTTGAGCTAAGTAGGATCACATGATTCTACCCCATTAAGATCCTACCAACAATCCGAATCGATCGCCATTTTTTGAATCGTAGGACATGAAATCATAGATCAGAATCGAGATTTTAATAACTATACTTAAATATAATAAGGAAAGATCTGAAAGTTCAAAGATTTGTGGCAAGATCTCAACAGTTCAAAGCTTGGTAATATATATATATATTTTTTTATTTTTTATTTTCAGTTACTTTTTTTGTATATATTCTCGCTAATGAACAACGTATATGTATATAAAATTTGGATATTTTGATCTTTGATAAAATTATGGTTTAGAATATATATATATTTTCTATAGTGTGTACTATGCTCTATTAGATGTGTTTGTAATGCATGTTTGAGTTTTTGTCACGAATGTATTGTGATTTGTGACTAGGGATGGTCATGGGTCCAGGATTCTGTGGACTCGTTTCGGACCCGTCCCTTTTTTAAGGGTCTGGGTCTTAATTTTTTAGACCCATCGGATCTGGGTCGGATCTGAATCCAAAAAATATTTGACGGGTCCAAGTCCTAAGGTGAAGACCCGAACTTGGACCCGGACCCTAAAATTTTACATTTTATATTATGAATTTCTGATTTCTAAATTCTAATATTAATTTTTTTATTATTAATATATGATGCCTTGAATATTGATTGCCTAATTTGCCTTTTCATTAATCTCAATCCAATAATTATTTTGTAATGTTATGGAATATGAACTATGTATTTCATTTAGTCTTTTATATTTGATTTTTATTTATGTATCTAGACAAGTGTTTTTACGTTTTAGTAATATTTGAATTTTATGGACTCGAACAAGTGTTTGTGATACGATAATAAGTTGCTTACAAAAATACAAAAAGACTCGCAAAAGGTTCAATTTTGACAAATCAAAGAGGCTTTGTATAAGACCCATTAAGGACCCTAGACCGTCAGATCCGTAGGGTTTGGGTCTGAAAATTTTGGACCCTTAGGGTCCGGATCCGGGTTTGGATCCATAAAAAATAAAAGGGTCCGGGTCCGGGTCTGGCCAGACCCGCTCCAGACCCGCCCCATGACCATCCCTATTTGTGATCCTAGAAAGCGAAAAAAAATATCATTTTATTTCATTAATTATGAGATTAGTTGTATTTTATCCTCGGTTTGTTGATGGAACAAGTAGAGGTTGGTATTACTCGTTGTACACCAGCGGAAGCAAAGATCGAAAAACAATAGTGAAAACAATAAAGATTCTAACAAAGAATAAGAAAAACATGTCAAGATTTAACGTGGTTCACTATTAATGTTATAGCTACATCCACAGACACCGAGAACAAATGATTTCACCATAAATTGTAAAGATTACAAAGATGAATCAATAGAATCAAAGATTTTTTACTTGATGACTAACTCTTTTCTTTCTTGTGTTTTAGCGTGCATAAAACCTAATACAAAATATTTAGAGTTTATATATTCAACCTCATAACAAAAGTAACTAGATTTAATAGCCCACTACCCATAAAACCATGGCACAAAATGAGGAAAAAAGAAACCATCAAAAGCAACATGGCATCATGGGAACAAATAAAAGCCATCCATAATTAGCCAACCTAAAATAGCCATCATAACCGCAAGGATACACGACCTAGCCACACGTCTAGCAGGAAGCTCACGACCCATTCTTTATTCATCAAAATACCAAGATATGACTCGATTTAAGTCACCATCTTCAATAATCTCCACCTTGACGAAAACTCGTAGTCAGCAAACGATCTCATCAACACATTGTAAACATATCTCAAGCCAAAACCCAATGTAAAGCTTAAGCATAAGCTATACATCCCGACAAGTCTCCAACTAAGACCTATCCCGTTAAGTCTCCAACCAAGCCCATCCCAATAAGTCTCCAACTAAGACCCATCACATACTCGTTTTCAAGTGTAACAACTCATAATTCTTAACTAGCATCACAATTCACTCATAATGCTCCACCTATATCACGAGTCCACGAGGCAAGCTCCATCTTGAGGTTGTGCACACCTCTACCAAGAGTTATCCCAACATCGCCTCTAAGGGCCTTAGCGAATGATAGTATAAAAGTCAATAAGATTGTCAGCACATCCGACCATCTTTTCCTCTATCTTCATGTACGTGCATTTCAAATGAAACCTGACAACATTGTGCTTCTTCCGAACATTAAGTACCTGATCACTAAACAAACAATCACACTACACAAAAGTCAACCAAGGTTAATCACAAAGAACCATCATCGAGATCATAACACACAACGACTTCTTTGTTGCGGAACTTAAAGTCATGCACTTCATCTTCATGAAAAAAGTAATCATCGAAGACCCCAAATACGACTCCCAACTTATCATGAGACAGCCCATAGCAAAATTGAACTTATCGAACACCACACAAACTTTAACCGATGTGAAAAAGCACTTAACATCATTTCTGTACATGAGAAACACAACACCTGATCCTAGCAAACCGTAGAGAGAACAAATCTCTAACAGCTAATTCCCCCACCCAGGTTGATTCACAAACTTGCAAATGACACTAATCACATGCGCAAAACAATTACACATCACAACATACTTCAAACACCAAACAGGAACTCTAAACATGTAGATCGACTTAGCCTCAAAATAAGGTGATATAAATGAGCTAAGTAACACTACCAGTTTATGAAACAATTCCCACACTATGTTCATACGTAAAGTCATAGCAAGCCACTACGCACGCTCACTATACTCTACAACGTGCTCATAAGTTGGAGCTTTAAATGATTCCACAAGAAAGGCTACCAACCTTAGCTTGCGAAACCCACAAGGTTCAATGCATAAACGATCACATTCATAGAAACAAAAACAACAGCCCCTACAACCAACCTATCAGACTTCTCGATAACACATATAGGCTTCTCTTGAAACCATCAAGATTGGCAGAATGTTTCCTGTACTGACTCCTTTAAACTATCCATAGAGATAAAGATAGTATTAGAAACCATGGTCAGAGAGATACCTAGGGCAACATCAAGAGCATCAACAAAAATGAATGAGGGATTAACTTCATCCTCCACCTCAAACTCGGTACGACTATCGCCATAACCAGCTACTGCAAAATACACAACAGCACACCTAAGCCCTAACAAGGCTCTAAACATGACATATTATGATACCCTACAAGGCCACATCACACACATACTGGTCACTACTAATCTCGTGTGTAAACCCCGATAGAACAAACTAATTCAGTATCTACTCAACAACCAAGTACTAGAGAACATGCATAAGACTCTCCTTGACAAGTTTCGATCCATCATTCCTTTAACACTGCTTTGCAATGGTGGATATCCCATAGGTAGATGCCGCATAATACCTAAAACACATAACATAAAAAATCAACAAATGAAACAGTCCACATGTAACCAACTAATCTTCTTACCATACAAGTGATCATGAGCTCAATGCTAAGCTCACACCCGTTTTTAAACCTAAACACCCAATGCTTTAATCCTCAAGATAGGCATCATTGACACACGTAATAAGATTCCCAATAGAAAATTCTAGCCTTCTACTCTCACCCATATGACCATGCCTATCACTAAGCGTCATCTCCCAGTGACAAGTGGAAGCATAAACAACGGAACTAAGCAGCGTAACACTTTGAAAAATACAGGGATTTCTCCTTGACACCCCTAAGTATCAAATCTAAACGCTTAAAGACACTCACTTCCCTATTGCTAAACTTACCTTTGATCCCCAAATCATCAAAAGTCTCTAGCAATATCAAGTTTTTCCCCAATGCAGGAACATGCCTAAACTTAGTTAAAGTAATCCTTTTCCTATCACTAGTCCAAACTCTCATATAACCAATATCTACTACTTCACATGGAGCACCACTAGAAACTATAACTAAACCCGCAAAACAAGAATCATAATTTTCAAAGCAATCTCGAAAAGGACTCATATGAAACGAACTATCAGAATCAAGAACCCAACTATTAAACAAATGACTAGACTCAACCCAAATGATCAATGCTAAGTCTTCCTCCGAATTATTGCTCATGCTTTGTTTACTTTCAACTACTGTGGCCTAAGATTTATTCTTTAATTCAGGACAATTAGACCTAAAATGTCCTAGTTCCTTACAGTAATAACAAGTTATTTTCCTAATGTTGCTAGACTCATCCATAATGTTACCATTGTTAGTCTCCTTTTTCTTTCTAGAATTTTTACTAGCCTAAGAAGTTAACCACCACCACAATCACCGTTATTCCCTGTCGCCTTTTACTTCTTCTAGGGTCAACGAGTCTTTACCAACTACAAATTACTCAAAAAAATTATCATAGGTAGCAAGTAAAGACACAAGTAGAACTACGCAGTATCCTCATCATCTATCTTACATCTAAATTATGCAAATATAGTAAATTAGAAATAAGATTTTTTAGATGATCCCTTAATGGCGTACCTGATTGATCATGAGGCTAAATAACGGTTGTTTCATTAGCAATTTGTTGGTGAAAGATTTAGTCATGTACAATGAATCTAATTATAACCATAATTTCACGACCATCTTCTGATTAGCTACCTCCGTGCTGATGTGATCATCAAGACTTAGCAAGATGGTTGAATGAGCCTTCTCTTCCATAAGTGCTAACTGTCCGTCAGTTAATCCTTCTCCAGATCCTGATGTAGACGCCGCACTCCTTGGGATCAACGAACGTCAAATCTGTTGTTGCTTTAGCAGAGTTTTAATCTTAATTTTCCATAGTGCAAAACAATATTTCCCGTTAAACTTTTCAAATTTTCCTCTAAAAACTCTTCTTAGGATTAAACCATAGCTCTTGTGATAACTACAACCACAGACACCGAGAACAAATAGTTTCACTATAAACTGAAAAAGATTACAAAGATGAATCAAAAGAATCAAAGATTTCTCACTTGACGGCTCACTTTTTTTTGTCGTGTGTTCTAGCATGCATAAAACCTAAAACAAAATAATGAGGGGTTTATATATTGAACCTCATAACAAAAGTAACTAGATTTAATAGCTCACAGCCCATAACCTAAAACAATATATGACTTGATTCATCAAAATAAGGAGAAAAAGACCATCTTAAACAATATGGTATCATGGACCAAAAATAACCTAAAAATAGCCATCATAACCGCATGGAAAAACTGCCAAATCACACGTCCAGAACGAAGATCGCGACCCGTTCTTGATTCATCAAAATACTAAGATATGACTTGATTTGAGTCACCATGTTCAACATTACTAAACTAGCTCCTAGGGTCTAGAGATATTATTTAATAGCTTTATTTAAGGGATATTATGAAACTTCGCCACCTTTTTTATTTTCTCACCACCCTTTATATAATGAATATCCAATATTGCCCTTGCGTAATTTACGAACTCAAAAACTCTAACATCTCTCTAAAAACTCTTTAAAAACACTCTCTAAAAAAAAAGCTAAAACTTAAAATCGATTCATAATGGCGAACCTAAATGAGCATGAATACGATTATTAAAGTAAATTATTTTTTGTTTAATATAGAATATTTTTATTATTAATGTTTATTTATATAATATTTTTTTTTAACCTAATCTGTGTTTTATTTTATATTTTTAATACTATTTATTAATGATTGAAAAATTGTTTTACTTTTGCAGGACTTTGAAAACTTAGGAGAGAATGTAGATTACTCTGGTAGATTTGTTACGGATAGGGAATTTGATTCTGTAGATGAATTACATGCTTGGGCCGATGAGATAGTAATAGGAATTGGTTTTCAATTTACACATGTTTTATATAAACAATAAGAATGACGTTCTAGAGTTAGTTTGTACTTAAAATGTCATCGCTATGGTAATATTAGGGGTGATTTGCATAACTGAAATAATGCTACCCGATCTGGTTCTAAAAGTAGAACATATAGGTGTAAATTTATGATTGTATGTAGTAGTTGTAAACCAGGGGAAAAACCTTGGATAGTGAGGGTGTGTCCTGGTGAAAAAACACTCATTCTTAGTGTATAGAGTTGGTCAAGTAAGGACAAAGAGGTTGACTGTAGATATTCGGCAGCACATAAGCGAGCTTAGTGCAACCAGCATGCAACATCCCGATGGGATTGTACTCTGTAGCAGCGTTTCTTAACATTGGCATTGCGTATTATGGTTCTGTTGACGGTAATCCAAACTATAGTTGTTTAGTTCTTCCGTTAAGGAGAACAAAGGGTGTGCATGGTGTAACTAAAGTTACATATTTGTTGGGTGAATAGATTTCATTATGTTCAACTATTAACGAACGATGATTCATCTCAATTGCCGCCAATCCAGCGATCATGGAGAGAAGCAGCTGACAATTCATGTAGACATTTAGAAACACATTTTTGAAGGAGGATTTCTCTTTGGAATTGACTATATAGGGTACAACCACCACAAGGTAATAACACCGCTGAAGAAGCAGTCAATTTAGATAGTCCATACTGTAATTATTGTGCAATAAATATTTAGGTTACCTTTACAACTAGATTTCATTCAATATGTATAAATAAATATGTTAATAAAAAATGTAAAAACCATTGATGTAAATTAATAGAAGCAATTCGAGTAGTTTGGAAATACAACACAACTCCAACAATTAGTTTTTAATTACAAACACATATAGTTTATGAAGGGCCTTGCCCTTTAAAAGCTTGTCATTCGGCAAATAAATCTCTAACTTCTTCCATATATAGATCAATAGTTTTTCTTTCCCGGGGGCTCATATCCACGATAGCAGGCATCCTCAGTAGTGACGCGATTCGACTCGAAAATTCATTTGCAAACTGTAAAAAAAAATAGTTTCAACAAAATAATAAACAATATTTAAGTAATGGAAACAAATAAAAGAAAACAGATAAATAGAAACACTAATGTATTCAACTCTACTATCAGCTGGACCAAAACCAGCACTCGATCCTTCGCCGGGGAAGAGAAATGGGTGGAAGGACACTCTAAACCATTCAATGTAATTAGAAACAACCTTTGATGGAACACATACCCGACAAAGTGCCTGATCACCAATGCGGGAACAATAGAGGAACCTACTCCATGCCTTAGTGTAAATTAGCGGAGAAGCAAAGGTCACATAATAGGTACCTTGTGCCGGTCGCAGAGCGTGGGTAGGTCTCAAAGGAGGGAGGAAATAGCCTGTACAAAAACCAGCTGTCTAACTCTCTTCTCAGGAAAATACACCTCGACAATATCAAAACAGGTGATACCCTCGATAATGGCGGTGCGTAGGTGCTCATTTAATAATGCCCTAAGGGGTGATACCCTCGATACCCGCTAGTGAAGTACCCTTCCTTCGCAGCTCAGAAATGGGCTCTCCAAATAGACCGGCCAGCGCGAGTTTCCACTCATCATTAGCGGGTTCAGCCGGGAGTGAACCTTCAATACCAATACCTATAATGCGATGCACATCATGCAACATAATGGTCATCTCCCCCCACGGCATGTGCAAGGTGTTGGTATCCGGCTGCCACCTCTCCACAAAAGCTGTAATTAAAGCACTATCTATGTGCTGGTGCATAATGTGTGGCAGACGACCAAGGGGAGTGGCAGACGACCAAGGGGAGTGGCAGGTAAAACTTTGTACAGCTCATCAGACATATCTTGCAGTCTGATGCTCGCCTCTAGCGTCTTCTTCCTAATACAACACTCCAAAATTGGAGGCGTACGCTCAAAGCTCTCAAAAATAACCTTAGCTATGTGCCCCCCGTAGCTGGGTATCAAGCGGGTGTCAGTAGGACCCCCCGGGCTGGGGTGATGTGATCAGTCAGTCCGTTTCAGCGGACTATTGGTGCCTCCTGTCCCATGGAGCCGCATCGTCAACCTGGCTGTCTTCTGTATGATCAGAAGCGTCTGCTGTACTAGGGCCTGCGCGTGTAAACTTACCGACATGCTATTGCACGATCGTCTAATCAACTGGCTGACCAACAGAGCCTTTGTAGTCACTATCCTCATCATTGGAGCCCCCTGAATTACTCTACAAGCTCGCGTGGTCCTCAAAGCGAGTACGCACTTGGTACAACGTACTCGAACGTTGGGTCTGACTATGTCTGACCGCCTCTTCCTGCCTAGCCCGCCTAGCAGAACCCGTAACCCACTTCT
Organism: Amaranthus tricolor; assembly: GCF_026212465.1. NCBI lineage: Eukaryota > Viridiplantae > Streptophyta > Magnoliopsida > Caryophyllales > Amaranthaceae > Amaranthus > Amaranthus tricolor. The sequence continues at coordinate 16,383,116 of NC_080053.1, forward strand.
CACGAGGGCCTCCTTTTAGTAAGGTCGGCCTAGAACTATTTTCGCTCAACATGCCTCTAAACCACCCCTTTCCTCTTCCTTAGTTACCAGCCATTTACTAAAATTTTGATAATTTAATTAACTATTAATATTAAATTACAATAATAAAATATTACGTTAAGTTAATTACATGAATAAAAAATAATAACTAATTACCATATTCATTCATGATTGGAAACGATTACGTAATTAACATTAATAAATTTTCGGCACTAAAAAGATTATTAAATTATTTTTAATTACATTAATAATATTAATTTAATATACATTTAATAATATAAATTATTAACAAATAATATATTTCATACATATAAACTAATAAACATTTAAAATAAATATTATTAAATTAATAAGTTAAATTAATAAACATTTAATTAATATATTGTTATAAGTTAATAATTATTAATTTAATATTATTATTATTATTAATTTTCAAAAATAATAATAATAATAATAATAATAATAATAATAATAATAATATTAAAAAGAAAAAATTCATAAAAAAAAAACGAAAGACGAGTTGCGCGATTTGTGCGACTCTGCCGCGGTTGAGTCACGAGCGACTTATCTCTCGTATTTTTTTTAATAAATTCGATTAGAAATTACCTCGAATTATTGTTTGCGTTTTGAATTCCTTAGCTTTAGTTCCACAAATTTTAAGTTTTGATTTAGTGTTTATAGAGTGATAAATGTGTTGTTTAGTGAGATTGAAGTGTTTTATACAAATTTTAGATCCAAGAGCATTTTCGTCAATTTATTAAAATAGAAGTAACGATAAAATAAAAAGGGTAGCAAAGTTTAAGGATCGTGTTATTTAACCAAGTATACTATAGCAAGGATCGTAACGAATGATGTTTATATGATACTGTTGGTGCAAAAAGTTTTTACTAGACTAGGTTTGAGGTCTTAAGAGGAATCACTGTTTTTTAAATATCCAATTTTATTCATAAGGATTACATTTAAACAATATATTATGTTTAATCCCTTTGGAGTTTAAGATATCATATCACTCTTTCCCCTTGTTGTTTAGGGCGCAACATTACACATGCTACGCAAATTATTCTAGACATAGTCCCCCAAGACATCTTGATAAAGCAGATCATCTAATTTTTACTTTATTGGTTGGTCAAAAGTTATCTTAAATAATTTATTATAATTAAATATATTCTTTTAAAATATTCATTTATTTTTTTAACTTCATTGGCTTATATAAGTTGATGTTTATGGGTTGTTTACTAAAAATGTATCAAGGTGACCTTTTATTAATACAACAAGTTATTTTGTATAGAAAAAAATAAAGAAAATAAAAAATTAAATTATGAAAAATTAAAATTTAAAATGAAATTAAGATTATGATTTTAACTTTTATTTTTTAATATTTTTGGTTTTTTATTTAAATTTTCTTTTTTTTTGAAACAATTAACTAGTAAAAATCAATCACTATATGCGAATATATATGGTTGATCAAAAGTTGGATTATTATAGGAAAATCAATAAAAAAATTAGTTATTCTAGGTAATTTTTTCTTAATAAAATGTCATGTGATAATATTTTGTCTTTATAATTAGTATATTCATAATACTTTTCTTTAATATATCAATTATTTATTGAATTAATTTTATTATATTGCATTAAACATAATTTTGCTTTGTCAAAATTAGTTATAATTAATCAATATTCCTTTTACATATTTTTTTTGGAATGCGTTTTTTATATTCAGCAATTAGACATGTTTTCAACGAGTTTGACTCATATTTATTGAGCTTCTAACATTTTAAGGATGTATAAAACACGATCATAATAAAATTGATGAAGAATAATTTAATAAGAATGATCGACAATGAATGCTTAATTTAAATTATCAGCTTGTTTGTATAACATATAAACAAGCACCTAGCTAGACTCCCAACGCATAGAGTATAAGACATTAGGTGGGCTTATGCTTAAAATTATTGGCATAATTCTAGTAGCTACTTTTACGAGAGACTGTCTCTTAAAAAGACGAGTTTAAAATAAGAAATTCACATTATTAATTTTCTTTTTTAATTTGTACTAATTGGACTATTTAGCTCATATATCTAATGCGATATCTCAGAGAGATAGTCTCTCACGACAATTTGTGTAATTCTAGATAGCTTATCGGTAGCAACAAAGGAAGTGAGAACATATACTATCCTAATTAAAAATCTCCTTCCTCAATAACAATCTCATTCTATCTCTAACAAAAATTTCAATTTGCTTGAGTATAAACCTTGTGGAGTATGCTTTACTCTTCCAAACACCTTAATATATCCTTGCCTTCCATTTGCTTCACAAATTTGTTTGGTGATCAGGCTCATATTTTAAGCCGAAGATACTTTGGTATATATTACTTTCAACCTATATTTGCTACTGCTGCAATTTTATGCCATAATTGGTTGTTCAAGAATTTAAATTGGTAAAATATAAATTGATATAAATTATAAAAATTAATATCAATTAAAAACTTAATTGATATATAATGCGATCCTAAATCATCTATAAAACTCCCTTCTAAAATTGTGTCTTTTACAGAGTGGGAGGTAGGGGTGGGTATGGGTCTTGGACTTAAGGGTTTAAATTTGATCCGATCATAATTTGCGGATGTGGATCTACTTATTTTTGAACCTTATAAATACGGGTTGAATTTGGGTTCTTGACCATAAGGTTCAGGTTTGAGTCCACACTTTTAGGACGTAGATCCAATTTATAGACCCTTTTGGACGATTTTTATTTGAAAAATTATTACATTAGCTATTATTTGCATTTAATTGTTTGATTATGAACATTGTTATATTTTGGAACATTACATAATTTGAAACTTTGTCAGTTTATGTTATTTAAAAGTGTCGTTGAATTTATGCTTTAAAACCAAAAGATTTGATATGTATTTCGTTTTAACAACTTGAATGTTGGAAAACTTCATATATTTGTTGCTCAATTAATATAAAGTATTAGGAGATCCTTGTTAGTTGAAAATGTTTAAATAATTTTATACGAATGGACCAAAATCGTATAATATATTTATTAACGTTGTTCCAGAAAAAAAAATTTTGATCCAGATCCAAATCTACCCGCTAGCCCTAAGGGTTTGGGTTTTATTCTATATTTTCCATACCCTATGAATCTGAGTTCGGGTCTGAATCCAATAAAAAAAACAATCAGTCCCATTAAATCTTCGTATCCATTTATTATATCTTTAATGCCTACTTACATCATACTTAATGTCTGCTTACAATATACTTAATACCCACCGAAAATGTATTTAAAATGCCTACTTACAATATTCTTAATGCTTACTTACAATATTAGCCTACTAGCCTACTTATCATATTCTTAATGCCTAATTAGAATATCTCTAATGCCAAATTACAATATACTTAATGTCCACCAATTAAGTACCTAAATACTTACAATCTTCTAAATGGCTACTTTCAATATTCTTAATGCCTAGCAAAAAACTTACTTTATATTTTTTCTTTTTGAGCCAGTCCAATTAAAAATGGTCTCTTAAAAAAATCTTCTCTTATAAAAATTTCCATCCCTAGTGGAAGGACACCTTGCACATTAGTGGCCTATTATATACTTCATATTATGGACAAAATATGATATTATACATCATGTACCTTGGTTGGTCCCTTTGTGTTAACATAATATTGCATATGCCCGTAACTTTGTGGCTTGGCCCATGTATGAAATTACTACCACAAATCCTTCTATTATTATTCTTTTGATTATATTGTTATCCCAGTAAGTGCTTGCCACGTGAAACACTCTCATAGACGATAGTACCACTCAATACTACTCCATCATCATAATTTTTAAGCTAATAAAAAATTCGCTTATTTTTATATTAATTTTATTTTTAATATATATATATATATATATATATATATATATATATATATATATATATATATATATATATATATATATATATATATATATATATATAATTTAAAAAAAAACATTTTGTCATTTGATAAAGAATTTGTATTAATTTCTTATCAACAACCTTCATCACTTAATTAGTTAATAATCCTAGCACTAAATCACTAATGTTGTCATCTAAATAGATATTCTTGCCTTATACGGAGATTGTAAACTTTTTGTGTTAATTATATATGTATATTATATTTAATTTTCAAGGTTAATCGTTAATATTTAAAATAGAATACATATATTTATTGTCAATCTCTAGTGAAAATTTAAAATTTACATATGAATAACTATTATATGAAATAGTGAAAATAATAACAAATTAGATAAAAAATTAATTGAATAACTTATATTCAATACATTAAATAATTAAATCATTACGGCTTATTAATTATTGAAACACACTAGATCTTCAATATAAATCTAATTCTTTTTTTCTTGGGAGATGTCTTTTTTTTTTAGTTTTTTTTGTATTACCCAATATCAAAAAAGGGATACAAGGAAATGATAACCCTAAGATTTCAGGTAAGAGAGGAATCTCAAAAAAATATAGGCTATACAATAAGCATAAAACCTATACAATCCCGATCTATGTCAAGAGGACAAGCCCAATTGATACTACAAAATAAAACAGTAGGATAAAAATACAAATACATGAGATTAGGTCCTAAAAAGACGGGTCAGCAGTTGTAGGCCGGATGGAAGCAGTAGCCATGGCAGTACCAGTTACGAGCATAGTTATAAAAATCCTAATTCTGATTTTAAATTCCACTATGTTACAAACCAAAAATAGGTGACCGATCTAGATCGTATGTAGGATCTTAATGTAGTAGAATCGTGTGATCCTACTTGGCTCAAGAATTTAGGTGGTAAGATCATAACACAATTCTATGATCCTACGATCCAACGAGTCGATCCTATATGGATAATTTCAATCGTAAAACATTTTCATATAATACAAATTTCACACACACACACACACACACACACACACACACATATATATATATATATATATATATATATATATATTTATATTTATATTTATATTTATATTTAAAATAATTATATCAAAGTCTTTGTAAAATTCAAGTTTTTCTTGATTTGCAGTTTAATAATGATTATTAAAATTTTTTTTTCAAAACATAATAGATCAAGTCTAATAAGTTTTTACTTACACCTTAAATTTGAAAAAGAGAACAAATATAATTAATAATTAGTAATGCAAAGCAGATTAATGCTTATTTGTAGGATTACATGATCCTACGATCCGATTCTACCAATTTCGATCCTACCCCTTCAACGATCTTAGGCAGAATCCTGTTCCTAATAACCTTGGTTACGAGGCATCCGGATCTCAGTAGCAGTCTGTGAATACAGCATCATCATAGCACAATACCAGTGGCAGAACAACATCACTGTCTCAGTACAAAACTTGTCTACTGTAGTGGCACACACATTTTAGACCAGTTGTAGTAGCTCATCCACCCCTATTGAAAACCAGGATACCAATAGACAGTTGGCATGGCACCTTCAATAACCATTGCATGGGGACTCAGCAGCTAGCAGCTCACTATACGTCTGATAGGAGCACAACTCTAAAGAGCAGCAGTCCTCTTGGCTATCATGTTGAACACCATTCAAACTGTCAAGTCTCCGAGGACACACAAGATTTGATTCTAGTTTCAAATGCGCTTTTGATGTTGTCTACCACTCGGGAAATAATTTGCACATTGTAGTTCCACGTGGCTTCATTCCTTGCACTCCATATTCATAAATGAGGTTGCAAACGGCGGCCTCATGTGGCTTCTTTTTCGTTCGGGTAAGGTGCCTTCTCTTATTAAGATCTGGCCGGGATTCTAGTTTGATGGATGTCCCGATCCAACTCTTCAGAATATCTATACATTTTTTGCTGAAGGAACAATTGAAGAAAAGGCGGTTCGCTATTTCACTTTCAATCCCATGTTATTGTCCACCACTCCAACAAGCTTCTGAAGTTCTTGTAGGTTCTTAACTTTTAACATGCAGAAAACTAAAATCTTCTCAAGACTTAATTATTGACATGAAATGAAACAAGTAAATATCGAGACGAGAAATTATACCTTTGTAACGTGAATCCACTAGCAAAATATAACCACGAGACAAGAATCGCAAATAAAGTTTCTCTAGTTTAGTCCACCCACAGCGTATTGCAAGACCTCGTATACTAGTACAATATATATGAACAATTCTTAAATTAATTTTGTGTGTATACAACTCTTATATATTCTCTCAAGTTTCTTATAAACTCATGGAACCTGCTGAAAGTTAGGTTTTTTGAGTCTCTGCCACACCAAAATCATCTATGTATTCACTCACATATTAAAAGACTTTGCTAAAATCAGCAGAAGCCATACATGAGAGACGGTTACAACACTCATTTATATTTTGCTTAATTGGGATATTTTTTAGAGCCTCATAAAAACCCTTTAAAAGTCCATATGTTAAAAACATACGATGCTTGGGAGTTACATATTCAATTTATTTACTTAATTTAACCACTATATTAAATAGTGAGAATATGAATAAAATCTAGTCAACTAGATTAATCACATGAACCTAGACTAACATAGGTCCAAACACACAAAATGATCTCACACGTTGATACAGTGTGACCCAATAAGATTAGCAACATTAAGATCGGACAACTATATAGCAATTCTATGAAGTTTATTGGTCTCTAGTAAAACATAACCGTTACTCAATGTAAACTAAATTAACATCTCGTTGTATACTTACTTAATTACGTTAAATAACTTACAAAATATTCACTTGATTATTGAACATTTCTAACAGTTGTTTTATTTTCAGTCGGTTGTTGAAGGCCCGCTAAGCTACAAATCTGCTTCTGGTACTGCAAATCAGCTCCACACACAATGTTGTTCCATCTTACTTTATCGCTCGCTCCGATGAGTTCTTTGTATACTTTTGTGATTGAGTTGTGGGGGCGTTCATCCGTATCCTCAGCTTGTTTTTTACCTCTGCATAATTTTTTTACTCCCCAACTAGTAGTTATTGGGGCATTTAAGTCTATCCAGTTGCCCCCTTTTGTACCCACCTCGTGTATCCATTTAACCCATAGGGATTCATAAAGTACACTGATGTGCCAAACTAGTTTAGCTACTACGGCAAGGTTTTAGAATTAAAGATTCCTAATGCTTAACCCCCCTTCTGTTTTTGGCTTGCAAACTTCTTCCCATTTGATGTTGCCCGGCGTTCTTGTCTCTAGGTTACTAATGCCTAGATATAATTCTTTATTTATCGCCTTAATTATAATCACCTTTTAAAATATTGTTTAAAATGTTTGTTTAATTTTAAAATATGTTGTTATTAACGGGAAAATCAATCAATTTATTATAGAGTGACACAAGTACATTGCGTCATGGTAGATTGTATAGAAAAATGGTTAAATCAATCAACGATAACAGTAAAATACATTTGATTTACCCTAAAAGACACCCCAACCATTACTTTTTTAAAAACATGTTAAGACGTTAGGTACCTACAATGGTTAGCGCATGCTTTCAGATCAATGTTCACTCATAACCTTTTGAGGGGAAGTAGGGGCTTCTTTCGGATTAACTGAGCCAACTAATTAATATTTGTCCAATCATTCATATTTATATCTGTTGTGATTAGTGTGACTTGAGTGCACATTTGATGGGGTGCATTCATGTGTGACCTTTGGGATGGAATACCATGAATGTGTTAATGTGGGTGTATTAAGTTAAGTTTTGATGATTGATTTATGATGTTGATTAAGTGTGGATTAATAAGGTAATGAAGTGTGAGAGTTATGGGACTTAATGAAGAAGTGGAAAGGTTGATTCAAGATGCTCTACAATGTAAAGTCGAGCAACTCTGTCAGAAGCCCTCTAAAGTGCCGCTCGACCAGCTCGCTCGACCGAGCGAGCTTCAGGTTGGGTCGAGCGAGCAGACAGAATGCAACCAGAAACTTTCTGAAGTCCGCTCGACCGAGCAAGCCCCTACTTTGGTTGAGCGATGTCTCTGAAGCTCCTAGGATGCTGATTTTGACTCTTCATATACTTAGGGATGTTTCATTATCATTTAATCATAGCTTTAATGTACTTAATGTTACTTAGTATGATCTCTCCTATAAATAGAGAGCTCTCATTCACATTGTAATTGGTGAAAACATCCATAAAATACACCCCAAGCCAAACACTAGCCTATATCTTCTCTATTGTAATTCTCCATATTTGAGAGTTCTTTGAACTCCTTTGATAATATAAGAGATACTACACACCGGAGGACGTAGCCTAAGTTGGGTAAACCTCGTTAAATCTTTGTGTCGTTTTTATTGCTTTACTTTCTCCTACAAACGTTGATATCATTGATAGCGTAATTTGTTTGTCACTAAACTTCATACACTCGATCTTGGCAATATTGGAGTTTGAAACACATTGTTCGAACTCTAATACATTGTCGTTTTCAATATCAAACTAGCATTTACCAGTTGTTTTCTCCCCATTTATTAATCAATATAGTTGAAATAAAATAAATTACAATTTTTGCTTGGTTTCAATCCTAGGTAGAATTCCGATCCTAATAACCTTGGTCTCAATATTAAATTATATAGTATATATTTAGTGTTTAAAAATACAAAATTATTATAAATATATCATAATTTTTGAAATTACACAGAACCTTTGAAAGTATTTTCATTATTTGCTCCGCCTCTGGATGTACTTACAAGACTCAATACTTATATAAAGAACTCAACCAAATATTATAAAGTTCATAATGCAACAAAAAATAATCAATTAACCCAATAGAGCAAAAAAAGGATTTTTAAATTTTAACTCATTATACAATTTAATAAAAAGACCGTAATATAACATAATTCTTACCAAAGTTAACAATAAATTATTCCTTAACATATGAGTAGTATATCACAACAAGTTATTTCTTGAATTATTATTTTTGAATTTTAAAGCTATTCAAGATTTCTAGTTAAAGTTTCTATATATTTTCTTTTTTTTTTGTTGAAGTTTTTGCTAATTAATAAAGTTTCTTCATTAAAATTCTTAATTTCTAGAATATTTCATCAAGAAACAATATATATGATCATCAAAAAATTATTTTGAGAATGACAAAGAATCATTGTGATAATGTTGTTCGAAGATTACCAAAACTTACCTTAAAAAGTATGAAAATTTTAATTAATACTTATACAGAATTTTTTTTCATTATAAGCACTATATATTCTAAAATTCTTTATCTATTTCATGAAAAAAATACTCCATTCATTTTTTTCAAATGTCTTATTTGCTTTTTGAGTATTATTTATTAATCATTCTTAATATATATTTTATTTTGAATCTATAAATTAAAATATTGATTACAATTATAGTTTTATTTATATTGTTGTGGACCTATTGATGATTAATATCAATAACTATTTGACACGCACTACATTGTCATATCCAAAAAATTTGCTTATAAAGTTAGGGTTTGAGGAGATAGATGATAAATAAATTGAAGTCCCACTTCTTCCTAAGAAAGGGAAGATGAATTAGGTCACTTAGACCTAAAGGTTTTAATTTAAATGATCGGGTCGGTTTCGGACGGGTGTCATTCGATTCGGTTGTATTTCGAATCGGTTATATTTTGGATGCGTGTTGCGACGGGTTATACTTGGGTCAGGTCGGTTAGTCACGGTTCGGTTGAAGATCGATTATTCGAACTATCGGGTTAGTATCAGGTCGGTGTCGGTTAAAGTTCGTGTCGAGTTTCAATCGGTCTCGGGTTGTCCTCAGTTAATAATTGGTTCGGTTTTACCAGGTGTAGATCGGGTTCGGGTATTTTTCAAGTAGATTTCGGCTACGAATTGCGAATTATTGATTACTATTGATCGAATCAGTATCAGATTAAGTTGTTAGTCGTTTTTTAATTGATGATAAGGTTCCTTTACTTAAAGCAAAATAGTGAAAACGAAAATCAATTAGTGATCATTATTACATTGTTACTTTTACTTGTTTGACCGGAAATTAAAATTATAAAGTTCTATCAATTTTCATCTAATTCGATTAAAAGTAGTTAAATAAACATTATTGACCATTGATTATTAACTCTAAATATATGAAACCATGTATTTATAAAATTTAATTTATTAATATATTTATGAATTTATTAGAATAACTAATAGATGATTGAATATGAGTCAATCATACTTCTATGTAAATAATTGGTTCAGGTTTACAGCAGTTCGATCTAAACTTCGTTCGGGTTAAGTCGGTTTTATCCGGATCGAGTTCGGTTTTGAGCATGATTCGGGTCGGTCATTATTAGGTTCGGGTAATCTCGGTTAACGGTTATGTCGCGGTTAGAAAAATCGGTTACAGCTCGGGTTCAGTTTTCCCATTTTCGATTGTCGATCGGTTCGTATATAGCTTTGAATCGGGTAATGTCGGTTCGATAAACCTAAAAAAGGAACACATTTTCGGATCGATTTACTTTCAATTTCAGATCGAATTTTCGGGTCGGATCACTCTTGAACAGCTCTACTTGGACCTCAAAAGCTAGATTCCTAGAGTACTAGCAACAAAGCAATGGTAATTATAGAATATGTTTTGGAAAGTTCTCTAGAAGTCCAACCTAAAGCAATTAAAAATATTGAAATTTATCTTTTTACAAACTTTTATAGGAGTATTCTTCTATAACTAATATTAAAATAAAATACTGTTGATATTTCACTATTTAAAATTACTTACGTGTTACAACTTCAACAAATATTTTTCCTTCAAAACTCAATAATGATGTCATTTTTATAACTACCTTTTTTATCTTTGACTTTATTACTCACATCATTTAATGTATTAGAAAATCATATACATTATTTCTTTTTTACAATTATTTATAAAATCTTTTTTTATTTTGTTTATTAAATGAGTATTATTTAGTGTATTGTATATTTTGAGATGGTTAACATAATATACTTTTACTAGGATTTTTTTTTTGTTATTTATACATTCGGTTACTTAAATGCAATGCTTAATTCTAATATGATTCAGGTTGTGACTATTTTTATATAAGTCAATTATATTTTTCAAGACAAAAACTATTTTTTTCGTTTAAACTTTTATAAAATAAGTTTACATATTTTGGTCTTATATTTGATTTTAAATGTGTATATTAATAATTATAATACTTTATATAAATTAATATAAGTCGAAAAATTTAATAAAACCGTGCACTCGCACGGGCAATATCTAATATAGAACTAATTTAGAAGCGATATTGAATATTTGATTATGAAAAACTATGGCATTAATGGTTAGATGCTTTTGTTTTAGATCTTTGCGATGTAAGTTGAATTGTCACTAAAATAAATTCTACATCAATTTCGGCTTTTTTCAGAACGAATAAATAATAAATATTTTTAAAATATTTGATTGTTAATTTCACAATATATTTTAAAACAATGTACGGTGTGACTATGAAACTGTCACACGTGTTGTTTTATATCTTTCCTTTTACTCTAATTATCACCATGTTTTCTATTATTATTATTATTATTATTATTATTATTTTTGAGAGTAGTTGGTTTATAGATTTTTACTTAGTTTTTTTTTGATATTTGGCATGTGGATTGGTCAAATAGTTAAAAAAGTATTTTGTAAATAGCTTTTAAAGCAGCTGAAAAGCTGATTTTTGATTCAAACTGAAAAAGCTGCTTTAGCTAGTTTTTTTGAGTTGACTTTTGACTTGTTGACTTACTTTTTCTCTAATAAACAATCAATTGTCAATACTCAAATTTATCAAATATCTTCAGAAATAACTAGCTTTTTAAACTAACTTAAAAGCAATAAAAACAACTAACATTTTTAGTTGATCAAACAAGCCAATTAAAAAAAACCAACAACCAAAAATCAATTGTTAAACCCTTCTTTTTTCTAGGGATGGCAAATGGTCGGATTCGGTTCGGATTATACATACTCCGACTTTGCTCCGGATTTTAGTCGAACTTTTTTTTTTCAGTCCACCTCCACTCGGAGTCGGATTATGCATACTTTAAATTTGCCCCGAATCGGACTCTCGGACCTCCAACGGAGTCGGATTATTATCAAACTTTATCGTTGTGATATTGTACTAATGAAAGCATACGAAATTAACAAAATATATTTTTCAAATACAATTTAACAAAAAAATATGTACTTTAAATTCAAGTTTAACATGAGAAATATTCCTAATACTACAATTTAACAAAATTTTCTCGCATTTTGATTTGGCGTATTTTATTTCTCTTGATCTGATTTGTCGTATTTTGATTGATTGATCTATATAAAAATACCAAGTAGTTTTTCAAAATCGAAAATTCCAATTAGTATGAGAGAGAGCTTGAATTAGTCACGTCCAAAGTTTTAAAAGAAACAAAATATTGGGTTAAAAGTCAAATTCAAAGTCGGATTTCCTTTAGGGTCGGAGTCGAGTCGGAGTGTCGGATTTTTAATAAGGTCCAACTCTGGTCCGTCTCTAACTTGGATTCGAATCGTGAAGTCGAAGTTGGAGTCGGATAACCTTTTTCTCGGACTTGAATCGGATTATTTTCCACGGATCGAGTCGGACTAGAATCGAATTCGGACTAAATTGCCATCCTTACGTTTTACTTTTAACCATATTCATATAATTATTGAGACTTTTTTCCAATGCGTTTTCGTCCACATCATTGTTTTGTAGTGACGCAATAACGTTGATGCTTACAACAGTGTAGAAAACTTTAAAAAGGAAATATGTCGAGTAAAAGGCTCATGGATATTGAACTATGACAACTATCAATGCAAACTTGACACTTGTGTATTTAAAATACATAATCTACGAGGGAGAGACCTCAACAAGGCCACGTGTTGGGACATTTAATGATAAATATATTGACCTTTCCAAAAAATACAAATATGGAAAACAAAAAAAAAGCAAAAGAAAGAAATATAATTTTAGGCCACGTGTTCGGACATTTAATGATAAATATATTGACCTTTCCAAAAAAAACAAATATAGAAAACAAAAACAAAAACAAAATCAAAAGAAAGAAATATAGTTTTACGCTTAACAATTCGTCATATAATTACTGTGTGGTAAATCGTGTAAACACTTTTAGGGGACATTTGTGGGCTCGTGCTCAGAAATCTACGGATTATTAGCGTTGATTAGCTTACACACATGATGAGATTCACTCTTTTCCAAAACCATATAATTTGTGGAGAATTCCATTAATCATTATATGCAAGTCCACTATCCACTTTATTAATAATATAAAAAGTATTTCCAACATAGTAACCATACCCCACATTTATTAGTCGATATGTCATAATCTACGTTGCAAAATATAAGCTTTTATGAATTATTTTTGGACTCGAAATTATACTATCATACTATTTAATAAAAACCTTGATAAATGACACATGTCATTAGCCATACTCTAAGATAGATTGCCAAGTGTAATAATATTAATGGATATAATTTGCGTACATGTATTATTACTTTATTTATCTTTCTTAATACTAAAATAAAATATTCAAAAATATATAGTTGTATGTATTCTAAATGACAGAAAATTTACAAAATAAATTAATTCTTAAAATAGAACAATTGCGTGAATTATAAAGAATAATTAATGAATTGATTAATTAGATGGGAGGGGAGGGGCTACGAGGGCTTCGCATTATTATTATTATTATTATTATTATTATTATTATTATTATTATTATTATGACCCGTCTTAATATAGGATGTATTGGTGGAAACAATACACTAAGTTGGGTCACTATTTTATAACTTCGAATAAACTAAATCAAAAGTCATTACATAATAATCCAGAGAGTAAAACACTCCCATAAATAAAAATATAAAACATCTAAACTTCAACTTAATGTTCTAGGTAACCCTACACTCTCTCAGTCTTATTCCCTAGTTGCTCCGAGTAAATTCAATCATCACCTGCAACAACTAAACAGCAAACTACCACTTAGTGGCCAGTAACTAGACTGTCCTTAACACCAAGGTTCATATTTAAACAAAGAACTAATGCGAGGCTTAATTAAAATTCAAATCAATTAACAACGATCCAACCATACAAGCCAAATCGATAGAGTCAAATAATGTTGATCAATTCAATTAATACCAAAGTAGGATAGCCAAATCAATTAAAACCAAGGATAATATTTCCAAAACAATTTAACAAAAACCAAGCTAACAATATTTTCAAGTCGTACTTGGAACAGACGCAGTGAACAAATTCGCGGCCCACTAAGCCTAGATAAAGTCAGGGTGAACCTCGGGTCAACCATAATGATATAACCCTGTCTAAGAATGGCCAATCTCTCTCGTTTTCCGAAGATCCAGCATAACGAGAACGACAACTAAATCTAAAACCACTCTACTATAGATGTGCTGTCCAATCGAAGGAACCACTATGGAATTACCCAACGATTTCCAAATAACAACAAAACCAATGTTCATAAGGAACCACTATGGATTTACCCTTAAGAACCCAAAGGCCACAATGACCATTTCCAAAATACCAAAACTCTTATGGAGTAGTTCAAAAGCAATCAAGATCAAAATCATACAGTTTAAGTTGTAATGTCTGAGTTTGGAATAAGGATAATTCGAACTTAATCAAGAATACACCTTACTACAACTCTTGGCAAGAATATACTACAGACAATGTTATTTTATTCTTAAGTATAAACTTGTCGACAAGCAACAAAACAGTTTTATAAACCATCAAAATAAAATCACATAACCATTATAATAGTCAACAAAAGTCAATGGTCAAGGTCGAAGTCAATGCCAAAGTCAAGTTCTCTATTTACATGACTTTAACAACAAATGATCATAAACTATCTAATTAAATAAATAAGTAATACATGAAATTAACACATAACCAAGCAATTAGGTACATGACCAAAAATAATAAATTAATAAATTAAATCAAATTTTAATTCCTCTTAACCTTAATTAATTCATAAAATTCAAATTAACTAGTTTAAGCCATCACTAAATAATAATTTTGTAAAATTAAACCCAAATTCATCAAAATCAATTTACACTATTACCTACTGATTGTAACATATTTTAGTGTTAAAATAATGTGGAAATAAATTAAAATCAATAAATTACAGCCAAATTACTATTAATAAAAAGTGTAGATTTTCCAGATTTTCATAATAATTTAAAATAAAATTATTCAAATCACGAAAATAAATTTTAACCAATCCTAAATTAAATCTATGTTATAACACATCATAGAAGATTAAAATAACAATAATATATGCACGAAAATAATTAAAGCAAAATTTACTATATAAAACCGAATTAATCAATTTAAATTTTAATTAATTCTAAACAAGACTTCTATGTTTAATTAAGAAACTAAGTGAAGAAAAATCTAATTACCTGGATAATGGAGGACAGTAATAATCTTTAGAAGATTAAAGAAAACTCCATGAAAATCTCCCAAATAATTTGCAAAATAAATTCTTTGAAGTAAGCTTGAATAATTCAAAATAAGTCTTCAAAGGTAGCCCAAAAATATGATAATATTTCGGCACTTGAAGAAAAATAAAGCAAGTATTCTTTATTTTTTATTTTGAGAGAAAAGAATGAGAGAAAGAAAGTTTATGAGCTAGTTTATGAATGAATGAAAATTTCCATAACAATAGGCTAGTATTTATAGGAGGGGAAAAACCATCCCAAAAGACTTCTCATAATGGCTAAAATTTATGAGCATAAGGAAGTTCAATCAACTTAAGGAAAAGAAAATGAAAAGATTTGAAGGATGTTCATGCATTCATTCCATTCTAGAATGTACCAATTAATTAAACATGAATTAAAATTAATTAACCTAATTAAACACTAATTTTACAAGCCTATCATGATAATAATGTACTAAAAAAAAATTATGTTTAGTCCTCCTAATTTAAAACTTGTTACCACAAGTTGGTCCAAAAATAAATAACCTAGGACATATAATAGTAGTACATAAATTTAATAAAAATAATATATTAACAAGACGACGACAACAACAACAACAACAACAACAACAACAACAACAACAATAATAATAATAATAACTTACGCACCTTTTAAATCACATTATAAAGCATAAAAGAGATAGTTATAATAATCCACAAATAATATCATAATAAATTATTTTAAATTAAAAACTAGACTTAGAGAAAATTAACTAGAAAGGGGAATAAAATGGAAATTATGCCACAGAGAAAAATTCGGGGCATTACAATCCTACCCACTTATAAAAAGTTTCATCCTCGAAACTTACAAAAAGAAAGATAAGGAAACAAGGACGAAATAATTACCTTTGCTCGGCTACAAACAACTCGGGATACTTAAGTCGCATTGACTCCTCATTTTTTCAGGTGGCTTGTTCATACTTTTGACTACGCCACAACACTTTCACTAATGGCACTTCTTTTCTCCTCAAAGAACGTACCTGACGATCAAGGATTTTGACTGGCTTTTCCTCAAAAGTCAAATTAGGGTTGACCTCTACCGACTCTACGGCTATAACATGCGAAGGGTCACTTCTATAACGCCGTAACTGAGAGACATGAAACACATTGTGAACCTTAGATAGCTCGACTGGCAAAGCCAACTTATAAGCCACTTCACCAATCCTCTCAAGTACCTCATAAGGACCCACATACTTAGGGCTGAGCTTGCCCTTCACACCAAATCTCATTACTCCCTTCATTGGGGATACCTTCAAAAGCACCTTATCCCCAACATCATAAGTAATAGGTCTCCTACTCAAATCGGCATAAGACTTTTGTCGATCCTGGCCAACCTTCATCTTTGCTTGAATAACTTTGACCTTATCTACAGTAGATTGGATAAGATCGGGTCCCAACACCAACGAATCACTTATGTCGCTCCAGAAAGTAGGACTACGACATTTCCTCCCATAAAGAGCCTCGTAGGTAGCCATTTGGATGCTCGCATGATAGCTGTTGTTGTAAGAGAACCCTACCAAGCTTAAAGACTTCACCCACGAGCCTTGGAATTCCAGGGCACAAGCACGGAGCATGTCTTCCAAAGTCTGGATTGTTCTCTTCGTTTTCCCATCAGTTGCAACATGGAAAGCGGTACTCAACTTCAACTTAGTACCAAAAGCCTTTTGTAACGAGGACCAGAAATGAGATAAGAACCTGGGATCACGATCGGATACAATTTCCCTAGGTACGCCATGCAACCTTATGATTTCATTTGAATAAGCCTCCGCCATTTGTTCCATCGACCAAGTCTTCTTCATAGGAATAAATCTGGCAACCTTGGTCAAGCGATCAACTATTACCCACACTGCATTCAAGCCACCAGCGGCATTAGGAAGCCCCATCACAAAATCCATGGAAACGGAGTCAAACTTCCATGCTGGAATAGGAAGGGGTTGTAACAAACCACCTGGCCTTTGATGCTCAATCTTTACCTTCTGACACAACAAACACTTGGCAACAAATTCAGCAACATCCTTTTTCATACAAGGCCACCAAAAGCTTAGCTTCAGGTCCTTATACATCTTCGAACCTTCAGGATGCACTGAATAAGGAGTGTTATGAGCTTCACTCATGATTTCGTTTTTCAAAATCGGATCATCAGGCACACACCATCGCCCTTTGAACTTTATACTCCCATCCTCTACAATAACAAAACTCTCAGCTCGTCCTTAAGCCTTTGCAGCTCGAATCTTCCGAAGCTTAGGATCATTTTGTTGCTTCTCTCTTAACTCAACATAAAGAGCAGGCTCAGAACTCATAGCGCTTAAGCGAGCTTTAACCCCACCCAATGATACCACTTTGTTGAAATACACGAAGATGGTCGAATGCAATAAGAGGGGGGGGGGGGGGGTGAATTGTTGTGTATTAAGCTTTACTTCCTTTTTCTTCTAATTTGCGGAATTTTAACAAACAAAATAAAGCTTAAACTTAAAAAGCGAAAGATAAAAAGGAGACAAAGATTTTACGTGGAAACCTTCTTGGCCTAATAAGAAGGAAAACCACGACCCTCGGGATTTCAAAATTCTCACTATGTTTTAGGCAATCAAATACAATTACATAAAACAGTTTGCTTCACTTAAAGCTTCTCTACTCTAGGCCTAATTCTCTTTCTCTACTTTCTCCTTCTCTTTCTCTTCTCACGTTTCACTTCTCTATTCCCTTAGACTTCTCATAAGTCTAATTACAACAAATCACTCAATAACCCTTACAAGGCCAATTCTCAAGAGGATAAAAATTAAAATAATTACTTAAGAAAAATATATTAAATTAATTGGCATTTAAAAACAGAAAATATTTTTCTTAAAATGATCTCCCTTTAATGGACACTCTTGGATGGATGCTCGGTTATAGCAAAGTTCCTCCTAATTATAGTGGGAACAGCCAGCAGTTACCTTGGACACACCTCCCACTATCATCCACGTTCTCAAAACAAAAGGTAGCGGAATTGCCAATAAATAAATGTCCGGCTGTAATTTGCTCAAAGAGAAAAAGCGGTTTCCTCAAGCTAAAAATAGCATAGGAATTAAAAGCACAAGATCCTAAAAAATAGGAGATCTTAATCTTAAGAAGAAAAGGTCTTAGGCTATTTTTAGATAACCTAAAAATAGTTTAGCCAATTAACTTACTAATTAATTTAAGTATTTAATTTAAGATTTAACCGTTTACATCAACTAAAACCAGAATAATAAAATAACTGCAATTTTCCAGTCGATGTTTTTCTCCAGACCTGCTACGTAGGAACAGCGTACTGTCTCCAGCTTCAACTTCTGTTAGATTGTTCATTTTAGGAACAATAGACCGTCTGTCAACCTTTAACTTGCTAAGCACTTATCTAACTTCTTGAATATTTTAAGACACGTACAACTTCCACGAACCAAGTCATAGGCTTCATCAACGATTTCAACAAAATCGGATATTCACCTACAAAACAATCTCTAAAATATGTTTGTTTAATTAAAAGTGAAGTCATCATCAAAACCTTAAGAGCCAACAAATTCCCTCTTTTTGATGATGACAAACTTTATAAACAAACTCAAGTAAACTAGAGTAAAACAAATTTCTTAGAGCATACTAGAGATTAAAGCAACTCTAAATAACTTAGTAAATCAACTTGTTACAACATAATTTACCAAGCATACATAAACCAACTAACTCTATAAAAACATAATAAAAAATATGTTTAAAAATTTCAAAAATAATTAAACTAAAACAAACTAATATAAAATAGACTAAACAAAAATTATTAAGCATTTTTCAAAAGAAACAAAGAAACAACAAAGAAACAAATTTAAAACAATTAATCAAAATAATTAATCAAAATATCCATAAAAACTTAATATCAACACAGATGATCAGATTCTAAGCTATCATAAACACAGCACATTAACTTCCATAAAAAGCAATATAAATCAATCAAGATATGTACTATGTATTCACAGCTCCTCTTAAGTTTGTGCATAATCTTCCCCATTTTGTCATCAATCAAAAAGAATTTGGGGTTATCAAACCTCAGCACAAACCATATAGATTTGTCAGTGATGAAAGCAAGAAACAATAATGAAAGTAAGCACCATAAAAAGCAATCAAATTTGCATAATGTTAGTCATCACAGACCAGAAATAAAAACAAAAGAAAGAAATGTAGCAGTTGTTCAAAAACAAACTTGTACCGCAGATGGTACAAAGAAAAGTGAAATTGTTTGATTAATGTTACAGCCAACAAATCATTAAAAACATGGGAAGAGGAATCAGGGAGCAGTCTCTTCTTCATCGATGAACTCAGTCAGTACTTCCACTGTGTCCAGCTTGGCACCAAGACGGCTCTCCATCTGGTTAAGCTGATCAACAATTGAAGCAAGTAAGGCTCGAACTTCGTCTTGAAAAGAAGTGAAATGAGACTGTAGGTCAAGGAGCTTGGAGAGAATGAAGTTTGAAGAAGCTGCAGGAACAAAATCAGGGTTAGCACAACCATCACCTGGTGAAGACTGAGATAGTGGTGGTGTAAAGTGAATAGGTGATGGAGGTGGTGATGGATTTTTATGTGGTGGTGGAGTGGTTGGCTTGGGAGAAGGAGGTTTTTTAGATGTAGACTCAGGCATGGTCTCAAATGTGGTATCATCAACCAATGTAGCCTTACGTTTCGAGGCTAACCTCCTACTCCTCCTCTGAATAGATTTAGCCTTTCTCCTCAATGCTATCACAGTCTCTTCATCACTTGAATCATTACAGAGATTGTGATAAGCATCTTCTCCTAAGACTCCCTCCTGTTCTGCTTCTCCCTTACTAGCTTCTCCATCCTGTTCCCCTTTTTCTTCTGTTTCAATATTATCAGTGGGAACAGGTCCTTGCTCCTTTTCCTCTTTTTCTTCCTGTTCTTCCTCCCTCAATTTTCCTTCTTCTTTTTCATTCCCTTCTTCTTCAGAACCAACTTCAACTTCCTCCTCTAGATAATGTATTAACATCCCTTCATCAGTTAATTTTAAGTGCAAATTTTGTAAACACTTTGCACCTATCTTCATGTTGGGTCCCATTGGGAACTCCAACCCTTCCAAAGGGACATCAAATTTTCTGAAAATCCAGGTAAGCAATCCTCCATAACCAACAAAATTTTTTCTTCTCAATAAAATCAGACAAATGAGATATCATCAAAGATGAAATATTTATCTTTATGTGATTAGCCATGCAGTAAATCAATGTAGCATCACGTAAACTTACTTCACTCCTTTTGGAGTTTCTTGGAGAAATAAATCTTCGTGCAATATTGTACAGTAATTTATGCAAAGGATTCAAAATGTTATGGCTTATTTTCCCTTTTCTTTGCTCAATCCCTAAAAATTTTAAAATCGTTTTTTCATTTATCCCAAAAAATACTATTTTTGAACCAACGTAGTAAGAATCAAACCCAAAATTAGGAACATTAAACCATTCCCCCAGCAATGCACTATTAAATTATATTTTGATGTTCTTGATAGTACTAGAACACATGCCACAATCATTTGAGAAATTTGAAATAAATTCTCGCATAAGATTTGGAAAAATGGAATTGCAACTAAAATTTGACATCAAAACTTCCCATTCTTGATGTTGCAAAATGTCATGCAGTTGAGGAAAATGGGTAGAGTCATACCAGTATTTGCCGAGTCTGAAACCAACAGACATTTCTTTTGAGATTTCTTCAGCACTATTAGGGTCACTATGCTTCGAACGTTTGACTACTTTGGAGGATGAACCACTTGAAATCTTGCGTTTGTTACTGGTAGGTTCAGTAGTATGTTTGGGTGATTCTTTTGTGGTATCTGTGGTTGTGGGTGGTGCAGCATCCAGTAATGGTGGAGGATGAACCACTTTTAGAGGTTGTGGCTGGGTATGTGTACGGGATTTAGGGGTTTTCTTGCGTGATTTTGAAGAACTTGGGGTTTTCATTTTGAACTTTTGAAAAGGTTGAGAGAAAAGGAGGAGAACGGTTTCTTGAGGAAAAGGAAGATGTATGCGTATTATGATGTACGGTGACAGCTTTTGAAGGTTTTGAAATGACGGTTACCTTAAGTCCCATCTCATCAATGCCATCATCATTACTTGTGATTTGGAAGGATTATTTGAAAAAAATAAACCGTTTCCCATTTTTTTTTTTTTATTGATTTATGTTGACTATATAATAGAAATGAAGAACAAAATTATGAAATATTAAATTATAAAAAGAATGAATTATGATATTATAAAATATTATATGAAGAGAATAACGAACATACTGCTTTGGTCTGATCAACTTAACAACATACAAACGAGAAGACATTCATAGTACAAACTTTATTAAGTGTTTACCTGATTCATTCAATAATTGATTCTCAATCAAGATATTGAGGTTTATTCCTGACCTTTTTCATTCTCATGATGCTTCATTGGGAATTGCATGCAACCAACTTTAGTGGAGCTTGATCATACCAAGTTCTAATCTCATCTTTTCATATTGTTCCCTTGGAAGTGATTTGGTCAGAATATCTGCAACTTGTTCATTTGTATTAACATGCTTTAATATAATATTTTTGTTTTCTACATTATCCTTAAGAAAGTGATGTCTAATATGTATGTGTTTAGCTCGTGAGTGATGCACTGGATCTTTAGAAATACATATGGCACTGG
Organism: Amaranthus tricolor; assembly: GCF_026212465.1. Taxonomy (NCBI): domain Eukaryota; kingdom Viridiplantae; phylum Streptophyta; class Magnoliopsida; order Caryophyllales; family Amaranthaceae; genus Amaranthus; species Amaranthus tricolor. Next base: position 16,405,326 of record NC_080053.1, read on the forward strand.
TATTATCACAATAAATAGGAATGCTTAATACCAAAATCTCTTAGTTGCTGTTTTATCCAAAGCATTTGGGAACAGCAGGCTGCTGCTGCTACGTATTCAGCTTCGATTGTGGATAATGCAACCGTGTTTTGTTTCTTGGAACTCCATGAAACTAAACATGAACCAAGAAATTGTACCATACCTGACGTGCTTTTTCTATTAACTACATCACCTGCATAATCTGCATCACTAAAGCCTTTTAAATCATAAACATCACTTTTAGGATAAAATAGGGACAAGTCGTCTGTTCCCTTCAAATATCTTAAAATCCGTTTTACTGCTGTGTGATGTGATTCTTTGGGGTTGGACTGAAATCTAGCACATAAACCAACACTAAATAAAATATCGGGTCTACTTGCAGTTAGATATAATAGGGAACCTATCATGCCTCGATACATTGTTTGATCTACGTTAGTTCCTTTTAGGTCTTCATCTAATCTAACATTTGTAGCCATGGGTGTATGGTTGGTTTTAACGTTGTTTAGCACATACTTCTTAAGAAATTCTTTTATGTATTTTTGTTGATGAATAAAAATACCATTTTCAGTTTGTTTAATTTGCAAACCAAGAAAGAAATTTAATTCTCCCATCATGCTCATTTCAAATTCTGTGCCCATAAGGTTGGCAAATTCTTTACATAACAAATCATTGGTTGCACCGAAAATAATATCATCAACATAAATTTGAACTACTAAAATATCATAACCTTTATTCTTAAAGAATAAGGTTTTGTCAATTTTTCCTCTTACAAAGTTATTTTGAATCAAAAACTTTGATAGTCTTTCATACCATGGCCTAGGAGCTTGCTTCAAGCCATATAAAGCTTTGTCAAGCTTGTAGACATGATCAGGACAAGAGCTATTCTCAAAACCTGGGGGTTGTTCAACAAAAACTTCTTCATCAAGAAAATCATTTAAGAAAGCACATTTCACATCCATTTGATATAACTTAAAGTTCATAAATGCAGCAAAAGAAATTAAATTTCTAATAGCCTCTAACCTTGCTACCGGAGCAAATGTCTCAGTGTAATCAATACCTTCTTGTTGATTGTACCCTTTGACCACGAGTCTTGCTTTGTTTCTTACAATTATTCCATGCTCATCTAGCTTATTCCGAAATACCCATTTCAAACCAATTACCTTCTTGTGTTTTGGCTTGGGTTCTAAGTGCCATACCTTATTTCATTCAAATTCATTTAATTCATCTTGCATGGCTACTATCCATTCGGAATCCTTTAGAGCTTCTTCGTGATTTTTGGGTTCAAGTGATGATAGGAACGCAAAATGTGCACAAAAGTTTCTCATTTGAGATCTAGTTTGTGTTCCTTTATTCAAATCACTTATAATCAAATCAAGAGGATGATAACTTTGATACTTCCCAGGTTTGGGCACAAATTCTCTTGAGGGAACAGTAGCATGTTTTGATTCGACATCTTGATTGGCATTTTGTTCAGCTACTGGATCATTTTGCTCATCTGCGGGAACAGCTGAATTGAACAGCTGAATTGGGAACAGTTTGCTGGTCCAGTTGTGCTGGCAATTCCTGGACTTGGTCAGTTTCTTCTTCGCCTTCTTGTATTGGCTGTTCACCTGCTGTTCCTTGATCTTGCACCTTTATTTCTTCATCATCTTCTAAATTTGTAAGACCTATTTTGACATTGTTTATTTCCTGTTCACTTGTTGAAAACTTAGTTTCATCAAAGATTATGTGAACGGATTCCTCCACGCACATTGTTCTCTTATTATAAACTCTGTAAGCTTTGCTATGTGATGAATAACCGAGAAATACTACTTCATCACTTCTTTCATCAAATTTACCTATATTTCGTTTTCCATTTACATGAACAAAACATTTGCATCCAAACACACGAAAATAGGAAATATTTGGTTTAACACCTTTAAGCAATTCATAGGGTGTTTTGGAAGTGATTGGTGTTATTAATACACGATTCAAGGTATAGCATGCAGTATTGACGGCCTCGGCCCAAAAATTTCTAGGTAGACCACTAGCAATCAACATAGTCCTAGCCATTTCTTCTAGGGTTCTATTTTTCCTTTCTACCACTCCATTTTATTGTGGTGTTCTAGGAGCGGAAAAATTGTGATTTATACCATGTTCATTACAATAATTCATAAAGTTTGAATTTTCAAATTCTTTGCCATGATCTGATCTTATGTGAACAATTAGATTATTGGTAGATTTTTGTATTTTGTTAGCAAAGGAAACAAACTCATCAAAAGCTTCATCTTTGCTTACTAAAAATAGGGTCCAAGTAAATCTACTATAGTCATCAACTATGACAAACACATATCTTTTGCCACTACGGCTTTGTGTTCTCATAGGTCCACATAAATCCATATGAATTAATTCTAATGGTCTAGAGGTCGTCATCAGATACTTTGATTTAAAGGATGACCACACTTGTTTTCCTTTAGCACAAGGATCACAAATTTCATTTTTGAGAAATTTTATTGCTGGTAATCCTCTTACTAGGTCTTTTGATCTTAAAGTGTTAATCAATGAATAGCTAACATGACCTAGACGCTTGTGCCAAATCAGTGGGTCTTCTTCTATAACACTTAAACACGTTAGACTGGTTTTGGGAACAGTGTCCAGGTCCATAACATAAGTGTTCCCTTTTCTGATTTCCTCAAGCACCGGGTTTTCTGTGTTGTTCCTAGAAATTATGCATCGTTCAGAAGTAAACTTAACAGAGTTACCTTTGTCACAAAATTGAGAAATACTTAAAAGATTGTGTTTTAAATTCTCGACTAAAAATACATTGTCAATGGCATGGGAACTTGACCTTCCAACCTTTCCTTTGGCGATTTTCTCACCCTTCATATTATCACCGAAGGTTACAGTTCCCCCATCATATTCTTCAAGTGAGAGAAATTTAGATTTGTCACCCGTCATGTGCTTGGAACACCCACTGTCGAGATACCATGAGTTGTTCCCCCTCACTTGAACCTGCACAGCAAATTAAGAGTTAGGTTTAGGAACCCAGTTATCCTTGGGTTCCTTGTCGATTATACATGAATCATATTTCTTGATCCATAACTGTTCGACATGAATTTTATTTGCTATGTGGTGCTGTTCCCTTTTTATACAATGATATTTTAGGTGTCCAATTTTACCACAAAAGGAACAAATTTTACTACTAGGGAGATCAACATAGACCTTTTTCTTTTTATCGTTTTTAACATAACCTAGACCTTCTTTACTTTTTGGTTTAGCATTTAGAATCCATTTGGGAACTTCATTGATTTTCCCTTTTCCTTTTAAATTAAGTTGATCTTTTAGATACTTATTTTCTCTTTCACATGATTCTAATTTTGATTTCATTTCTTGAAATTCCGTGCTAAACACATGAGTGGATTTATCATTTTCATCCCATTTTAATTCTAGCGATTTGTTTTGATTCTTTTCAATGTTAAGAATGATGAATTCCTGCTTTATTTTCTCCAATTGCTCTTTTAAAATGATGTTCTTATCTAACAAATCAAAAAATCTATTTTGCACATCGATCCTAAAAGTATTTAAGTATGAGATGTGATCTTTACTTAACTTAAGGTCTTTCTCAATTTGGAGACACTTAGCTGTTTTTTCCTCCAACTTCTCTTGTGTTTCCAAAAATAAGTTAATTAATTTATCCTTACTTAAACTGAATTGATGTTTAGGAGTAGAACTAGAAGACATTACCTCTCTTTCCTTAGTCACTTCATGAGATGCCATGAGACACAGATTTGCAGTTTCTTCCTCTACTGGAACTTCAGTTTCAGCTTCGCTTTCAGTGTCACCCCAAGCTGCGATCATTGCTTTACGAAAATTTTTTCTGAAGTTTCCCTTCTTTGGCATTCTCCCGGCTTTCCTTGTCTTCCCTTTGCCCTTCTCATTCTTCCATAGAGGGCAATCCTTGATGAAGTGATCAGTACTTCCACATTTGTGGCATTCAAAATTCGTCTTCAGGTTAGCAGTTCCTCTTTCCTTATTATTTCTTTGGTTTCTATATCTACTGTTCCTGAAGAATTTTTTGAATTTACGTGCCAACATAGCAGCTTCCTCTTCACCAGCTTCTAATTCTTCACTATCATCCGCTGCCAGAGCCAGTCCTTTATTTCGTGAACTGTCAACTGTTCCCAAATGTAGTTCATGTGTCATGAGTGAACCAGCCAGCTCTTCCAAATTGAACTTGGTGAAATCTTTGGACTCCTGGATGGCTGTGACCTAGCTCTCCAGCACTCATCTTGTGGAAGACTTCTCAGTATTTTCCTGACTTGTTCATCAACGGGAATGATCTTACCAAGAGAGACTAATTCGTTCGTGATATTTGTGAATCTGGTGAACATCTCTTGAATGTTCTCCCTAGGTTGCATAACGAACCTTTCATATCTGGACATCAGTAGATCAATCTTGGAGCCCTTCACTTCACTGGTGCCTTCATGGGTAACTTCCAGCAGGTCCCAAATCTGCTTTGCCGTTTTACAACCTATGATACGATTGTGTTCATTTGGCCCGAGACCACAGTGAAGTAGCTTGATCGCAAGAGCGTTCATCTCCATCTTTTGAAAGTCTTCCTTTTCATATTCAGTGATTGGTTTTGGAATTGATTCATTGTTGGAGTTGATGGTCGTCACTTCGAAATCTCCTATTTCAATTACTCTCCATACTTGGTAATTTTCGGCCTTTATAAAAATTTCCATCCTATTTTTCCAGTAGGTATAGAATTTCTCATCGAACATGGGTGGCCTTTGCGTAGAGTACCCTTATTCCATGCGTTCGTTCATCTTCAACATCTTGCCAGGGAACAGGATACTACTCTTAGGGTTTCCTGATTAAATGAGGAACAGGGCTCTAATACCAATTGTTGAAATACACGAAGATGGTCGAATGCAACAAGAGGGGGGGTGAATTGTTGTGTATTAAGCTTTACTTCGTTTTTCTTCTAATTTGCGGAATTTTAACAAACAAAATAAAGCTTAAACTTAAAAAGCGAAAGATAAAAAGGAGACAAAGATTTTACGTGGAAACCTTCTTGGCCTAATAAGAAGGAAAACCACGACACCCGGGATTTCAAAATTCTCACTATGTTTTAGGCAATCAAATACAATTACATAAAATAGTTTGCTTCACTTGAAGCTTCTCTACTCTATGCCTAATTCTCTTTCTCTACTTTCTCCTTCTCTTTCTCTTCTCACGTTTCACTTCTCTATTCCCTTAGACTTCTCATAAGTCTAATTACAACAAATCACTCAATGACCCTTACAAGGCCAATTCTCAAGAGGATAAAAATTAAAATAATTACTTAAGAAAAATATATTAAATTAATTGGCATTTAAAAACAGAAAATATTTTTTTTAAAATGATCTCCCTATAATGGACACTCTTGGATGGATGCTCGGTTTGAGCAAAGTTCCTCCTAATTATAGTGGGAACAGCCAGCAGTTACCTTGGACACACCTCCCACTATCATCCACGTTCTCAATACAAAAGGTAACGGAATTGCCAATAAATAAATGTCCGGCTGTAATTTGCTCAAAGAGAAAAGCGGCTTCCTCAAGCTAAAAATAGCATAGGAATTAAAAGCACAAGATCCTAAAAAATAGGAGATCTTAATCTTAAGAAGAAAAGGTCTTAGGCTATTTTTAGATAACCTAAAAATAGTTTAGCCAATTAACTTACTAATTAATTTAAGTTACTAATTTAAGATTTAACCGTTTACATCAACTAAAACCAGAATAATAAAATAACTGCAATTTTCCAGTCGATGTTTTTCTCCAGACCTGCTACGTAGGAACAACGTACTGTCTCCAGCTTCAACTTCTGTTAGATTGTTCATTTTAGAAACAGTAGACCGTCTGTCAACCTTTAACTTCCTAAGCACTTATCTAACTTCTTGAATATTTTAAGATACGTACAACTTCCACGAACCAAGTCATAGGCTTCATCAACGATTTTAACAAAATCGGATATTTACCTACAAAACAATCTCTAAAATATGTTTGTTTAGTTAAAAGTGAAGTCATCATCAAAACCTTAAGAGCCAACACACTTCAATTTCCATCTTGCGGAATTCCTCACATAAGTCCTTGGAGAGAACCTTCATAAAATTCAGCAAGGGTCCAGGCTTTCGACTCAGGGCATCAGCAACCCTATTAGCCTTTCCTTCCTTATACTCCAAGGTCAAATCATAATCCTTGATAAGCTCAAGCCAGCGCCTCTGTTTTGCATATTCAATTCTTTCTGAGTGAAAATATACTTGAGGCTTTTATGATCAGTGTAAATTTTGCACGAAACACCATATAAATAGTGTCGCCAAATCTTTAATGCAAACACCACTGCAGCCAATTCAAGATCATGCGTAGGGTAATTCTTCTCATGAACTTTTAATTGCCTTGAAGCATAGGCAATAACCTTACCCCGTTGCATCAACACACACCCTAGTCCACTCTTCGAGGCATCACTGAACACCTCATACTCCTCTTCTTATGTCGGCAAGACTAAGACAGGAGCAGATGTGAGCTTTTCTTTCAATTACTGAAAAGCCTTTTCGCACTCTTCGGACCATCTAAACTTGCAGTCTTTCTTCATCAATTTTGTCAGAGGTTGAGCAATAATAGAGAAGTTATGCACAAACCTTCGGTAATAGCCTGCAAGTCCTAGAAAACTCCGAACTTCAGTTACACTAGAGGGACTTGCCCAATCTAGAATAGCTTTAATTTTCGCTGGATCAACCTTCACAACTTCCTTGCTAATAACATGGCCTAGAAATGCCACTTTCTTAAGCCAGAATTCACATTTTGAGAACTTGGCAAACCATTTCTGCTTCCTGAGAATGTTTAACACCATTTCTAGATGTTTAATATGCTCTTCTTCATCCTTCGAGAATACCAAGATGTCGTCAATGAAGACAACTACACATTCATCCAACAAATCGTGAAAGGACCTATTCATCTGGTCCATAAACACAGCAGGGGCATTCGTAAGACCGAAGGGCATGACGACAAATTCATAATGCCCATATCTAGTCCGGAAAGCCGTCTTTTGAATATCATCTTCCCTCACAGGGATTTGATGGTAACCAGACCTAAGGTCAATCTTAGAAAAGACACCCGCGCAATTTAAATGATCAAAAAGATCGTCAATTCATGGCAAGGGATATCTATTTTTGATAGTTACCTTGTTTAGTTCACGGTAGTCAACACACAGCCGCATACTGCCATCTTTCTTCTTCACAAATAGAACTGGAGCACCCCAAGGAGAAGCACTGGGCCTTATAAAACCCTTATCGATAAGCTCTTGCAACTGAGTCTTTAACTCTTGCATTTCTGAGGGTTCCATTCTATAGGGGGGTTTAGAAATAGGAGCGGCACCTGGAATCAAATCAATTCCGAATTCTACATCTCTTTCGGGAGGGATTCCAGGTAATTCTTCGGGAAATACATCTGGATAGTCTCTGACGATGGGAATGTCTTCAAGCTTAACGCCTTCGGAGACTTCAGTCACTTTGCACAAGAAAACTTCATTCCCTTTCCTTTGTATTTTCATCATCTTCATAGCAGAGATGATCTTCACACCAGGCTTTGCTTTGGTGTTAGAATAAGAAACTCTCTTCCCTTTATGGTTTCTCAACACCACCTTCTCATCCATACAATGGAATACAGCTCGGTATTCCTTCAACCAATCCATGCCGAATATCACATTGAATTCGTCTATGGGGAAATCTTTAAGATTTGCAGTCAATTCTACCTCGTTAATGATAACAGGAACGCTTCGAAAAGCGCGATGATAAGAAATTTTCTCCCCATTAGGAAGGGAGATCACAGATTTAACAGACATAGAAGAGTTCAACTTGGCTTTTTCAATAAAGGAAGAAGAAATGAAAGAAGCAGTAGCACCAGTATCAAATAAAACATAAGCAGGAATAGAGTTTACGAGAATAGTACCGGCAATGACATCAACATCCGATGCTTCCTCGGTTTCGGACATATTATAAACCCTGTTGCGGAGAGGGGCATTACCACCAGTAATTGTCTTGCCTGCATCAGAATTCTTAGGGCAAGAGCACGAACGGTGACCCTCACCATTGCAACAGAAACACTTGACAGCAGAACCATCACAATTTTTGCCAGGGTGCCAATCTTTCTGGCACTTGAAACACTTCTTTGGTCTAGAATCAGAAGTACTCCCCTTCTTCACAGGAATAAGCTTAGACTTCTTGGAGGGGTTTGCAGTATGAAATGAGGGAGGGGGCCTCTTGGCTATGAGAGCATGCCTAGCAACTTCTTCCTCTTGAACTGCAGCATAAGCACTAAGGGCAACTTCATAAGCCCTCTGGAAAGTAGCAGCACCTGAACACATCACTGGTACCCTAATCCGAGCGTCTAACATCCTTACATACAACCTCACTTTCTCAGCTTCAGAAGGGATCAAAACAGCAGCAAAACGAGACAACTCTGTGAAATTGTCAGTATATGCTTGCACTGACATAGAACCCTGTTCTAGAGAGAGAAACTCTTCTCTTTTCAGCCACCTCAACTCGTCCGGATAGAATCTCTCCTTCAACTTCGTGGAGAACTGTTCCCACCCATAGCCAGTGGTAGCAAGACATTCAGCTTTGACCATACCCCACCAGTTGTCAGCCTCTTTCTTCAGGTAATACGAGCCAATAGCTACCTTTTCAGCATCTGGGCAGCCGGTCGCGTCAAAGAGTTTTTCTATCTCACGCAACCAACCTTCGAGAACTACAAGATCGACAGTACCCTCATAGGCTGGGGGACGGTGACGATCAAACCGATCAAAAACAGACTGGTTGTTAGCCGGACCAGTGGATCGATTTGCGAGGGCAATGATAGCATTCTCTAGAGCTCTCAGACGTTGGCGAGAAGACTCATTCTTAGCAGAGGTTCTTCTTCTATGAGGCATCCTACAAAAACAGAAATTTATATGTAGTTTTACATACTTCCTTGCTTTTCTAAAAGCAATTCCCATTTCTTACTACCCATGTAATCCTTACTCTATGGTCAAGTCAATTGCTTAGATTCCAAGTAACTTACTCAAGCAAGCCTCGGAACCTTTCAGCTCTGATACCAACTGTAATGACCCGTCTTAATATAGGATGTATTGGCGGAAACAATACACTAAGTTGGGTCACTATTTTATAACTTCGAATAAACTAAATCAAAAGTCATTACATAATAATCCAGAGAGTAAAACACTCCCATAAATAAAAAGATAAAACATCTAAACTTCAACTTAATGTTCTAGGTAACCCTACACTCTCTCAGTCTTATTCCCCAGTTGCTCCGAGTGAATTCAATCATCACCTGCAACAACTAAACAGCAAATTACCACTTAGTGGCTAGTAACTAGACTGTCCTTAACACCAAGGTTCAAATTTAAACAAAGAACTAATGCGAGGCATAATTAAAATTCAAATCAATTAACGACGATCCAACCATACAAGCCAAACCGATAGAGTCATATAATGTTGATCAATTCAATTAATACCAAAGTAGGATAGCCAAATCAATTAAACCAAGGATAATTTTTCCAAAACAATTTAACAAAAACCAAGTTAACAATATTTTCAAGTCGTACTTGGAACAGACGCAGTGAACAAATTCGCGGCCCACTAAGCCTAGATAAAGTCAGGGTGAACCTCAGGTCAACCACAATGATATAACCCTGTCTAAGAATGGCCAATCTCTCTCGTTTTCCGAAGATCCAGCATAACGAGAACGACAACTAAATCTAAAACCACTCTACTATAGATGTGCTGTCCAATCGAAGGAACCACTATGGAATTACCCAACGATTTCCAAATAACAACAAAACCAATGTTCATAAGGAACCACTATGGATTTACCCTTAAGAACCCAAAGGCCACAATGAACATTTCCAAAATACCAAAACTTTTATGGAGTAGTTCAAAACCAATCAAGATCAAAATCGTAGAGTTTAAGTTGTAATGTCTGAGTTTGGAATAAGGATAATTCGAACTTAATTAAGAATACACCTTACTACAACTCTTGGCAAGAATATACTACAAACAATGTTATTTTATTCTTAAGTATAAACTTGTCGACAAGCAACAAAACATTTTTATAAACCATCAAAATAAAATCACATAACCATTATAATAGTCAACAAAAGTCAATGGTCAAGGTCGAAGTCAATGCCAAAGTCAAGTTCTCTATTTACATGACTTTAACAACAAATGGTCATAAACTATCTAATTAAATAAATAAGTTGTACATGAAATTAACACATAACCAAGCAATTAGGTACATGACCAAAAATAATAAATTAATAAATTAAATCAAATTTTAATTCCTCTTAACCTTAATTAATTCACAAAATTCAAATTAACTAGTTTAAGCCATCATTAAATAATAATTTTGTAAAATTAAACCCAAATTCATCAAAATCAATTTACACTATTACCTACTGATTGTAACATATTTTAGTGTTAAAATAATGTGGAAATAAATTAAAATCAATAAATTACAGCCAAATTACTATTAATAAAAAGTGTAGATTTTCCAGATTTTTATAATAATTTAAAATAAAATTATTCAAATCACGAAAATAAATTTTAACCACTCCTAAATTAAATCTATGTTATAACACATCATAGAAGATTAAAATAACAATAATATATGCACGAAAATAATTAAAGCAAAATTTACTATATAAAACCGAATTAATCAATTTAAATTTTAATTAATTCTAAAACAAGACTTCTATGTTTAATTAAGAAACTAAGTGAAGAAAAATCTAGTTACCTGGATAATGGAGGACAGTAATAATCTTTAGAAGATTAAAGAAAACTCCAAGAAAATCTCCCAAATAATTTGCAAAATAAATTCTTTGAAGTAAGCTTGAATAATTCAAAATAAGTCTTCAAAGGTAGCCCAAAAATATGATAATATTTCGGCACTTGAAGAAAAATAAAGCAAGTATTCTTTATTTTTTATTTTGAGAGAAAAGAATGAGAGAAAGAAAGTTTATGAGCTAGTTTATGAATGAATGAAAATTTCCATAACAATAGGCTAGTATTTATAGGAGGGGAAAAACCATCCCAAAAGACTTCTCATAATGGCTAAAATTTATGAGCATAAGGAAGTTCAATCAACTTAAGGAAAAGAAAATGAAAAGATTTGAAGGATGTTCATGCATTCATTCCATTCTAGAATGTACCAATTAATTAAACATGAATTAAAATTAATTAACCTAATTAAACACTAATTTTACAAGCCTATCATGATAATAATGTACTAAAAAAAATTATGTTTAGTCCTCCTAATTTAAAACTTGTTACCACAAGTTGGTCCAAAAATAAATAACCTAGGACATATAATAGTAGTACATAAATTTAATAAAAATAATATATTAACAAGACGACGACGACAACAACAACAACAACAACAACAACAACAACAACAATAATAATAATAATAATAATAACTTACGCACCTTTTAAATCACATTATAAAGCATAAAAGAGATAGTTATAATAATCCACAAATAATATCATAATAAATTATTTTAAATTAAAAACTAGACTTAGAGAAAATTAACTAGAAAGGGGAATAAAATGGAAATTATGCCACAGAGAAAAATTCGGGGCATTACAATCCTACCCACTTATAAAAAGTTTCATCCTCGAAACTTACAAAAAGAAAGATAAGGAAACAAGGACGAAATAATTACCTTTGCTCGGCTACAAACAACTCGGGATACTTAAGTCGCATTGACTCCTCATTTTTTCAGGTGGCTTGTTCATACTTTTGACTACGCCACAACACTTTCACTAATGGCACTTCTTTTCTCCTCAAAGAACGTACCTGACGATCAAGGATTTTGACTGACTTTTCCTCAAAAGTCAAATTAGGGTTGACCTCTACCGACTCTACGGCTATAACATGCGAAGGGTCACTTCTATAACGCCGTAACTGAGAGACATGAAACACATTGTGAACCTTAGATAGCTCGACTGGCAAAGCCAACTTATAAGCCACTTCACCAATCCTCTCAAGTAACTCATAAGGACCCACATACTTAGGGCTGAGCTTGCCCTTCACACCAAATCTCATTACTCCCTTCATTGGGGATACCTTCAAAAGCACCTTATCCCCAACATCATAAGTAATAGGTCTCCTACTCAAATCGGCATAAGACTTTTGTCGATCCTGGCCAACCTTCATCTTTGCTTGAATAACTTTGACCTTATCTACAGTAGATTGGATAAGATCGGGTCCCAACACCAACGAATCACTTATGTCGCTCCAGAAAGTAGGACTACGACATTTCCTGCCATAAAGAGCCTCGTAGGGAGAAACTTTGACCTTATCTACAGTAGTAAGCTTGAATAATTCAAAATAAGTCTTCAAAGGTAGCCCAAAAATATGATAATATTTTGGCACTTGAAGAAAAATAAAGAAAGTATTCTTTTTTTTTTATTTTGAGAGAAAAGAATGAGAGAAAGAAAGTTTATGAATTAGTTTATGAATGAATGAAAATTTCCATAACAATAGGCTAGTATTTATAGGAGGGGAAAAACCATCACAAAAGACTTCTCATAATGGCTAAAATTTATGAGCATTAGGAAGTTCAATCAATTTGAGGAAAAGAAAATGAAAAGATTTGAAGGATGTTCATGCATTCATTCCATTCTAGAATGTACCAATTAATTAAGCATGAATTAAAATTAATTAACCTAATTAAACACTAATTTTACAAGCCTATCATGATAATAGTGTACTAAAAAAAATTATGTTTAGTCCTCCTAATTTAAAACTTGTTACCACAAGTTGGTCCAAAAATAAATAACCTAGGATATATAATAGTAGTACATAAATTTAATAAAAATAATATATTAACACGACGACAACAACAACAACAACAATAAAATAATAATAATAATAATAATAATAATAATAATAATAATAATAATAATAATAATAATAATAATAATAATAACTAACGCACCTTTTAAATCACATTATAAAGCATAAAAGTGATAGTTATAATAATCCACAAATAATATCATAATAAATTATTTTAAATTAAAAACTAGACTTAGAGAAAAGTAACTAGAAAGGGGAATAAAATGGAACTCATGCCACAGAGAAAAATTCGGGGCATTACAATTATTATTATTATTATTATTTTATGAGAAATAAATTTCATATCATTGAGAGGAACTTTACAAGAAATTGGCGGAGAATCGAGTAACAAGTTGAGCACCCACACCTTTTTGAATACAAAAGGCTAATTTGTTAAAAATGTATGCCCTAGACTTAGTGGTATTTGAGTAGCTTATAGCAACCGATGCAATCCTTGATAGCATGTCGAGGGCGTCCTGACCTAGCTCTCCAAAAGTGGAGAAAGAAAAAGGGATGAATTTGTAGCCGTTCTCCTAGCATTTAGTCGTGTATTTTTTCCTCTTTCTTTGTGAAGCATTGGCTAAAGAAACTCCTAGGGCCCATGGAGGAGACTCCTGTGCCAGCAAAGGGCGAAGCTCCTGTTACATCCACACATGCATCTTTACCATGAACTAGAGGTGATCAAACACAGGGCCAGGCCGGGTTCGAGCCAGACCGAGAGGCAAAAATCTGCCCATTAATGCGGGCCGGGCCGGGCCGAAGTGCGGGCCAAAAAGTTCCTGCCCAAACCCGTACTATGCGGGCTTGCGGGCCTATGTTATATATTATTTGTATATAATTAAAAACACAAATTACAAATAATTAAAATAAATAAATACAATTGTTGCATATTATACATAATTTAAAACACAAATTACAAATAATTGAAATAAACAAATAATTGTTACATATTACATATTATACAAATTACAATTAATTGGTTGTGCTTATGATATAATTCATATGATATGGCCATATGGGAAAATAAGCTTAATATTAGATGCTCAATGCTCAAAAGAGTAGTGCGGCTAAGAATTATGTGCCGAGAATTATGTAGGTGCAATATTAGATGTTGAGCTTAATATTCCTAGTGGGGTATTTTTTTATTGTTGACTTGCAAAGAAGAGAACAAATCATGAACACACACTTTTTCGGGCCGGGCCGGGCCGGCCCGGCGGCCAAACACCAAATCCCAAACCCGTCCCAAAAAAATCGGGCCACTTATTTTCTACCCAAACCCGCCCATCGGGCCATATTTTGGTACCCAATCCCTCACTTTTTAGGGCCAGGTCGGACCGGGCTGGCGGGCCGGGCCGCCCATGATGACCTCTACCATGAACCCAGTTAAACACTATGAGATCCCATAGCTTAAGATCTTTACCCGTCTCCGAAGAGAACCCTATCAACGCCTCCTTACGAACCGAGATCCCAGCTATGCAACAGATATCTAGAATCATGTCTCGAACCAAATTATGTCGAGACTTCACACCAATATCATTGGAGCAATGAGCTGCGTGATCCCGCCATATATCCATCCTGGTAGTGTTGCAGCTAGGGAATAGACTACCTTCGGCGAACAAGAGAATGGTGAGCCGATAACATAAAATCGATCGATACTGTCGAGGATTCATTTTCTGTCCCAGGCCATCGATAGAAATACTTAACAGAAAATCGTGTGCATGTGATTCCCGGGTAGAACAAAGGACGGCGATTTGTCTTGGTGTGAGTATGTAGCTAGGCACAAGGCTATTCTCAACAACATTAAAATAAGCCCCTGCCAACTTTTTCATCATATGGGGGGCAGCAGATTCATCATTGAGAGAAACTGCATTTGCTGCCACAAAGAGCGCAGAAGACGCTAAGTGCCCGTTCGAAAGCTAGTCCCAGAGAAGGAAGATCACTTTGAGCCAAGATGCTAGCTTGGAGCAAACTGGATAGTGAGGGTGGCTAACCTCCATTGCCAATCTTCATACCTTGGCCCCGAGGCCATAACTATCTTCTCTGGGGAATCGCGCAAAGCAAGATCAAACTGAACATATGCATCCCCAAACGAATCAGGAGGGAAAGTCCTCAGCGCATTAAATAACCTCCCAACCCCTGCACAATACTGAAGAAGAAGGAGCTCATATTGGGGGTCACGTAGTTTGCTAACAGCTGCCATGAGCTCAATGGTTTTAGAAACCCTCTTTATGGAGAAACCACGAAAAAAGCTCTGATCAATGCTCACAGGCCCACCAAGGAGTTTCACCCTCGCATGAGGACGAGATATGTTAGAGCGGAAGACTCCGGATTCTCTACTCCTAGGATCCTCCCTAGGTTAGAAGAGTTCAGTCTTATCCACATTGAGGAACAAACTGCGAGATGGCTCATCCTCCTATAGAATGTGTAAGGACCATCATCAAGGTACCAAGCCTGAAGGTTTAGCTTACAAGATTTATGGATTTTCAAGACTAAAGGGTACAGAATAAGGGCAAAAAGCAAAGGGCCTAAGGGATCACCTTGTTGAACACCTTGGCCAGACCAAAGAGTTGAGTCACCAGAATATAATCTAGCAGGTTGGGAGTAGCAAAATTTCACCTAAGGAGCAAGGGAGGGGCATTGAATCTTTGTTTCAGACATCATGACAATCCTATCAGCAAGATTAAAAGCATTCTGAAAATCCACCAAAAGCATAGAGAGGCCGATATCATCACACTTCCATTCAACAAGCCTGTTAACCGAATGAAGGATAGCCTCATCGCCCCTGTGTGTGCCTACTCCAAACTGAAAATCTTCAAAGCAGGTATTCATGGTTTTCCCAACAACAGAAGCAATAACCTTAAACACTAGCGATAAAGCTCATAAGTACGCTAAAGCACTTCCCACCAAGAAGCAAGTTGACCACCTTAGTGATAGAGCACAACGAGCTATCAGCAATTGCTATAGCAGCACCTCCTAGCATATCCACAAGATGTTGTGCTCTCAGACCATCCCTGCCGCAAGAAGTTCCTTTAGGGAAGCTATGAATCCTACCGAACACCTCATCTTTAGTCACACTAAGAGTTTCTTCATAACATGGGACAGAGGGTAAAACCGGAGGGGTTACAATAGGGTGCTTAGATTCTAGAGATTGAAGGGTTACCGAGGAATAAGGTGCAACACAAGACGAAGATAGAACCTTTTTGGCAGCTGGTAAAATGTCCATCTCCAAGCTTACGCTTGCATTGATACAAATTGGAATCTACAAGGTTAAAAACCTTCATAGCACTAGCACTTGAGAGAGGTACTTCTGCCAAACGATCCAAAACCAAACATAGCCTGTTACTAGGATCCTGCCATCTAGAAACAGCACTTGAAACACTATCAAATTGGCAGCGCTCCCTCATGCCTGACCTCTGTTCACCTTTATTCTTCGGCAAAAAGGTGCCCAAAACACAATAAGGCAAGATAAGCAGTTATACCCAAGCTGAAATGTCCTTAGGACATGCCAAAACCGCATCCAGGGTCTTAAGGAAAACCCAAGCACACCCCAGGCACAGTTTAGGAGGAATACTTTTTACAGTTTGAAGCGGTTTCGAAAGAACACGCCCGAGAAGATCAACATCAAAACTAGAGCAAGAATATCCAGCAAAAGAACCCAAGGGGGGAGCCTCGTAAGCCTCACTAGAAACACAAGCAGAGGCCAAAGGGTGGGGGATACCAAGGATCGCATCATTAACCGAGGTAGGGACAAAAATCCCGTGCCATTAGAATGCCTACAATTCTTACTAAGGGAGGGAGTACGCAAAAACACCCCACAATACCTACTTTTTTAAGAGTTGCATCTACGGAAGAGAACAAGCTAGAATCACTATCAATTTTATCCTTAAAATGACCTTAGACTCATCTGAGCTAAAATGACGAATCCCTAAATGATCAATGAAGTACTTCCTAGTGAGCCCTTTCCCACCACCAGTGTTACAGCCATCACGTCCCCTAAATGGGCACGAAATCCTAACAACAGCCATATATAAGCAACACACAACACGAGGCGAAGAAAGTAGGAAAAGAAACTAAGAATTAAAACACCCATAAAAAACACATCTAACAACAACCAACAGATAACAACACCTATAACACAAAACCCAAACCACACCTAACAGATAATAGCACAACAGCTAACGACCACGACCAAAGGCAAAAAAACCCACCACAAAATAATGACCCACAACCTCACTGGTAGCCCCGTAACTTACTATGTGGTTGATACTTAACCCATAACACATTCTTGGCCCGTGTACAAGAAGCCATCCCAAATAGTGGCTCTACCTAGGCTCATCGATCCCTGGCAGCCGCCACTAAGGCTTTCAGAGGCCTAACCCTCACCTGTTGCCCGTACGATATCAACGGACCTGAAAATGGATGGAACACTAATCGCAGCCGGTGGGATTCAAAATCCAGGAACACTAACCTACCGCCGGTGAGAATGGATGAAGAATACAATTTAAGCCTTCTGAGAAGTCACTTGAGATCCGAACACATCTGCACATTTTCTGTCCCATTTAGGTGAACCATAACACTCTATTATTATTATTATTATTTTATTTTTTTTTTGGCAAGTAAAGATTTTATTACCAAAAGCACACTCCCCCAAATGCTGAGATGGGGAGTAACAAAACCCACACAAGGGAAAGACAAACAAACAAGCAATCCAAACAGAAACAACACAAAGAGACAACCAACAACAATTACACAAGAAGAATCTGTTTCTATTTATCAGAAAGCCGGACTGCAATATTGAAGATCACCATCCTCCCAAGTTGTTGCTCATCCATACTCTTTCCCCCAAAGATTTTGACATTTCTTTGGAACCACACATGATAGATGATCTCTGCCCAGGACATAGTAATAACAAGAGTCTTGGTATTATATTTCTTCTTACTCAACTGATTCATAATATGAACATCTTAAGCAAAGGAAGTCGGCCAATAAAAGTCACTGCAAACGAAAGCTTTAACCTTCCGAATAAACACACAGTCTCCAAACAAATGATCTATAGTCTTAGGGGCAGCATTACATAGCCTATACATAGGATCCCAAGACATCCCCCACTTCCGCTATCTATCAATAGTAGGGAGCCTATTAAGGATAGCTTGCCACATACACACTTATGGGTTTGTAACATTCGAAAAATTAATAATTAAGACGAGCGAATTTAAAAGAATTGAAAGTACGAGAATGACCCTACATATACATATAAATAAAGAAAAAAAAATAATAATAATAATAAAATAAATAAATAAATAAATATTAAATCTTTCTCCTTCTCACTCATGGGAACCCAAAGGAAAATCAGTAATTTCTTTCTCTGATTTCTTCTTCCTCAAATTCTTTCTTTCTTTGATTTCTTCTTCCTCAAATTCTTTCTTTCTCTGACTTCTTCTTCCTCGTATTCTTTCTGCCTCTGAATCCTTGACTTTGATCTCGCAAGAAGAACAACAATGGCCGTCGTCTTCCTTGTCTTCGACCTTCGAAGGAAATCACAGCCCTAACACCATAACCTTCATCTAAATTCGAAGCAACAATGTCGTTATTCATCTGATTTCGCTCCTGATTCTTCAAGAAACGAAGTCCTTCGCTTATTTTTTTTGAAAAAGTAACGAATTAAATCTAATTAGGTATAATTTACTCGATTCCTTCTTTGATTTTCGACACATTATTTCAGCAATCTCTTTATTTTTTCTCTAATTTCGAACCACCATAAGTGTAGAAGGAGCCGAAAACTTCGTCCCTTGACTTGAATTCTGTCGATTTGGGGAAGATTGAGTGAGTTTTGGTCTTGTTGATTGAACATCAAATCCAAGTCGAAAACAAAGTGTTGAATCTGAAATTTTCTTCGTTTCTTGCTGCTGCAAACAGAAGGTAGTTCCATTGGCATACTTTCACTTGTTTTAATTCTTAACCATGTATGAAGCCTAAATGTTGATGAATCTTGGAATGTGTATGAGTTAGTAGATGAGTCGTTAAATTGGAAATTCATGAAAAATATGATTTTAGTGAGTTATATGATGATTGATATGTGTTTATAAGAGATTGTGATTGAGGAGTTTTGGGGAAGAATTCTAAAATGAAATGTAATTTGGGTTTTATGATGTATAAATAGTAGATTGTGGAATATTGAAATAAATTTGTTGGAATTATTTATTAGTACGTAATTTACAAAGATTAGAATATTGTTAGATGTTAGATGTTAGATGTAGAAAGATTATGGAAATTTGATGTTCTTGAATATTAGGAGACTCTTGTGAAACTACTAGTGTGGATAAATCTTGTTGTTATTAAGCGAATAGTTGGGTAAATGTAAGTGTTGGATATAACCCATTGTTATGTATGATTGGTTGTTCTTGAGAGTATCTAGGGTTAGGGGTGTTCAAAAATATCCGTATCTGAAAACCCGATCCGAAAACCCGCTTTCCGATTTTTAAAAGCGGATAAATTACCCGGTTTCCAAAATTCGGATAATCCGGGTCGGGTACCCGGTTTTAAAACCGGGTATTTGGGTCGGATACGGATCGCGAATTTTGGAAACCGGGTACCCGGTATCCGGTTTTTTTTTTTTTTTTTTTTTTTTTTTTTTTTAAATATAAAAACTAAAAAGAGAATTAAAAACCCTAAATCAAATTTCTACCTTGTGCCGCGCCGTGCCGCCTTCCATTCCAGTCTCTTCCATCTTCTTCCTCTGATTCGCCATTGATACTCCTTCTTCTTCCTTTCAGTTTCAATAATCTACTATCTTACCCGCATTTCTTCCTCACCTTGTTCTTCAATCTCATTTCTACCTCAGATTTCTACAACTGAAAATGGATCTTGTTCTTGAATCTCCTTTCGGTTATCTTAAAAATTTATCTTCTAAAATTAGTCAAAATTGAAGAATCTCATTTCTACCTCAATTTTCTACAATTGAAAATGGATCTTGTTCTTCAATCTCTTTTCGGTTATCTTAAATCTATCTAAAATCAAAGTTGAAGAGTTTAATGTAACTTTTTTTTTCATTCAGGATCAATCAATTCGATTTGAGATGAAGAGTTGTGCGGCCGGTTGAAGATGTGAACTTTTAGGTACGTTTTAAAATTTTTTTTTTCCTGTTTTTTTTTTTTTTTTTTTTTTTTTTTGTTTTTGGGTTCATGGGTTCTGAATTGAAGATTCGATTTTTTAAATTTTCCGTTCATCAGTTGAATATCTTAGAAAAGTCCATGGGTTCTTGCTTGAAATGATTTTTTTCCAATTTAAGATCTGGTTTTTTTTCCCAATTTTTTGGGTTTTCGTTTTCATTAATTTGCCTTTCATTTTAGTTTTGATTCTCATCAGATTTTCATTTTAGTTTTGCCTTTTCATTTGACTAATTTTCAATTTCTGTTCAATTTTGTGGTTCATATGAAATCTAGTAGGTTGCTATGTCATGTGTGTAAACTGCATCTTTTTGATTTTCGTTTGGCTTCTTGTTCATCTTCAAATTGGTTTCAAGTCGTAATAGTCATAATCATAACAATTATACTCTACATCTCAATCAAAACATCAAATTTATTTTAATGGCTTGATTTGCCGTCCGATATGTTTTTGCCATTAGTAGCTGCTCACTTCTTTCCTTCTTCTCTGGCTGAATTCTTTATCCCACAATTTGACAGAAACTTTCAGTTGATCATTGAAATCAAAATTAAGAAAAAAAAAAAAAAAACCGGTTACCCGGTTTAAACCGGGTCGGATCCGGAATACAATTTTAGCTATCCGGAAAACCGGGTACCCGGTTTTTCGGAACCGGGTCGACCCGGTATCCGGTTTTGAACACCCCTATCTAGGGTTGTGTGGAAATTATTAGTTGAATGGATAAACTAGCTGAATCTTGCTTTTGGATAGTTTGTAAATCTTGTTTAGTTCTTAGTTTTGAGTTTAGATGAAATGGAAGTGTTTGAATTAGAATACAAGGAAATTGTGGAGACATATAATCTTTACAAGAATATAAGCTAGAATAAAGCAAGGTTAATAATTTTGATGATATTGAGGGTTGGAGTTAGAACTTGCACAATCGCTGAAATGAGAAATATTAGAATAGAAGGTGGAACTAAGATGCATTATTAGGATGAGATGCAATGAGCTATATGAACCTAGTTGTAGAATCGTATGCTTTGTTGTGATGCTATATTTGTTATGCTCTAGTATGCTTTGTTGTGATGCTATATTTGTTATGCTTCAGGAGGCAACATTATCGAGGAGCCCTTCTAGTGATCGCGGAGTACCAAACTTAGCCTCTTGAAGCGTTCTTTTTGGTGAGTAGTAGCAGTCCCTTAAAGGGTCTGGCCAGACTACTTTCTTGAAAATAAACTTTTTATTAAAAGTCTTTGATTTGGAAATTGTTGAGACAAATATTGTTGTGAATGCTTATGCTGATATTGAGATATGTCAATGGATCGGGCTTGCGAGCTGGTTATTGACGGAGTTGAGGAACATTGTTCCCTACTCCCTGTTTTTAAAGCGAATTGTCATTCAGATATTGACTAGCTTCAACCGAGAGTGACATAGCCTTAGAGCTATGGATGTTCCTCTCAACTAGACTCCCTGTGCGCACATAGATCTAGGGAACTGATGTTGCTTTTAAACCTATGATTTGAATTACTGTGTTTGTTGTTTTGGATTGTTATTTCTCATTCAGTTAATCTAACCATCTGTTGTTTCCAACTTTTAGCTTGCCTACAGATTGGGACCAGTCGGGAATAACGGATTAGCGGAGGAGAATAGAGATTCCACGGATGTAAATTGAGCTGAGCATTTAGGAATTATAGATTTGTAATATGAATTTTGGATAAATGTAAATTTGATTTGGCTGTGTTGGTTATTTCGGACTTGTAGAGAATTGTATAATTACCCTTGCTTTAGTTAGATGTTTGTTTTGGAGATATAGCTGAGTTAGTTACGTTAAAGAGCTGATGTCCCTTTACTCAAGTTTTAGAAGTGTGATGTCTCTTTTTTTCTTGGGATATAAACCCCGTGATGACCTTGTTTACTCAGTCAACGGTAAGTCGGGTTGTTACAGGGTCGCCTTATTATTACACCAAATAGCCCTCCAAGGAACCTTAGGATATTGCCCTAATAATTTCTTGTAAGAAATTTTCCTACTAAAATGACCATGAGGAGCACAATCATTCAGGTCTTGTAAATTCGCTACCAAATGCCTACTATCAAAGATTTTTGCAAGCATCCAAGAGGCTGTGCTAGGAACAATATAACTAAAAACATCTGAGTGTTTGAGGTAGTAGTCATTAATCCATCGAATCCAAAGCCTATCCTTCTTATGAGCAAAGGACCAAAGTTTCTTCAACATGGCAGCCTTACTCCAAAGATCCAACCGACTCAAATTAAAACCACCAAAAGACTTCAGCAGGCAAACATGGCTCCAAACTAGATGAGGCTTAGCTTTAAAATCTCACCCACCACTCTAAAGAAACTTATTACACACAGTTTCAACCTTTTGAATAAATTTTGCAGGAAGAATAAAGATTTGAGCCCAGTAGGAATGCATATTCTGAATAACACTTCGAACAAGCTGAAGTCTATCAGCCAAAGAAAGGTTCCTAGCAGCCCAACAATTGATTGTACTCGTAATTTTCTCCACCCTAAGCAATCCTGGATACCAAGTCTCTTTGCAGATAAAGGGACCCCAAGATATCTAAACGGAAGAACACCCTTAGGTATCTGACTAGCTTGGACAAGCTTAAAACTCATAGCATCTTCAACACCAGCAACATAGAGAGCACTCTTGCCTTTATTAACAGAAAGACCAGAAACCATATATAAATCATCCAGAACAAGATTCAAGGCATGCATAGAAGGAAGATCAGCTTTAAGAAAAACAAGAAGATCATCAGCAAATAAAAGTTTCATGACTTCTGAGCAGTTACACTTAGGATCGAACTTAATAATGTCGCTTTTCTTCTTCTTCAGACATCTACTGAAATACTTCATAGAGAAAGCAAAAAGAAACGGAGACATGGGGTCCCCTTGACGAAGCCCCTTCTGAGCTCTGAAAGGAATACTAGGAAAACCATTGATCAAAATAGAATACGAAACAGTAGCAACACAATTCATCACCCAATTGATAAACTGAGACGGAAAGCTCATCTCCTGCATAACACACTTAAGAAAAGGCCACTCAACAGAATCATACGCCTTCGCCATATCTACTCTAAGCATACAACGAGGACTGGCATTAGCCCAATTATAACCTCGAATAAAATCAGTAGCAAGTAAAATGTTGTCACAGATTTGTCTACCAGGAATAAAACCGGACTGAGCAGGATCAACACGATGAGCAACCACTATTTGGAGTATAGCCGTAAGAATCTTAGCATTAATTTTGTATAGCACAGAGCAACAAGAGATTGGCCGAAAATCCTTTGGCTTTGAGGCATTAGTAATCTTCGGAACAAGAGTAATAGAAGTAATGTTTATAGGAGAATACATAGCACCATCATTAAAGAAATGCAAAATAGCCGTATAAACATCCTCCTTAATAATATCCCACGCTGATAAAAAAAAGTGTGAGCTAAAGCTATCAAGACCAGGACTCTTGGACTCATCAATAGCCCTTAGAGCATCATCAATATCAGCCTTGCTAATGGGTTTAATAAGATCTTGGGCTTAAGACATAGAAAGCTGAAGGCCAGAACACATAGCCTGAAGATCAATACCCTTAAGAGAATCAATAGCCTTCCCTAAAAGGTTTTGATAAAACTGAGTAATAGATGTCCTAAGGGCTTTAGGATCTGTCGCTAAATCCCCACAATCATCAACTAACGCATCAATTCTATTTTTCTTGCATCTCTCTTAACAACACTATGGAAGAAGTGGGTGTTAAAGTCCCCCTCTTGAAGCCATGAAATCCGAGCCTTCTATCTCAAACCACCTTCCTCAATACGAAGCCACTTCCTCAACATATCAGTAGCATAAATCTCCTGATTATGAAGAGATGTAGAGAAAGAATTATGCTGAAGAGCAAGTTGAACTTGATCCAACTCAGACCTTCAATAATTGATCTTCTCCTAAAGTTTCTGGAAGTGCACCAGATGAAGATACTTCAAATTCCTCTTCACAACCTTCCATTTATGCCAAACACACTTAAGCCCATAGCCTTCACATTTATAGCTCCAAGCTTGCTGAACCAAGGATAAGAAATCAGGATGATCAAACAAATATTTGAAGTACCTAAAAGGCCTACCTCCTACACTAGACATCTGCTCAAAAGACACTAATAATGGGCAATGATAAAAAATATGTGGGTTTAAATAGTGCATAGAAGCACTGAAATTGTGATTAATCCAATCTTCATTAATGGAACACTGATCAATCTTAGAAGCTCCCCCGTCAGAATCCACACCTTTATTATTCCACGAAAACCAATGGCCAACAGAATTAGTATGAAGCCAACCGGCAACAAAAATACAATCCACAAAGTCCTTCATTTCATAATTAGAGACTTTTCTACCATGTCCCCGATGAGAAGCATTATAGACAGCATTAAAATCCCCTATAACAAGCTAAGGACCCTGAGAATTACCCCTAACTGCTTCAACTCCTGCCATAAAGACCTCTTGTTAGCAATGATGTTCAACCCATAGACAAAGGTAATCCAACAGGTCTTCCCACTATCAAGCACCTTCACTTTACAATGAATAAACTGCATATGATCACACTCAACAGTCAAACAAAATCTAGACTCATCCCAACCCACCATAATTCTAACCTTATGCCAATAAGACGAATTATCAACCCATCTCCAAGAGGGAGCAATAAGCTTCTGAGATTGAGCTATATGCTCTTTCTTAACTCTAGTCTCAAAAATACCAGCAAGAAAAACTTTATGGGATAGCACAATCTTACCCACTTCTTTGGCCTTGAATGAAACTCCAAGGCCTCTAATGTTCTAGGCAAGAAAATTCATGGGACACCAATGGGATTAGGGCTCCCAGCACCTTCTACAGCAGAAATCAACTGATTAGAAACCCTTTTAGCAGATTGCTTATGAGTAACAAGGGTCCATTCTTCCTCTGACTCAGTAGCCATAGCCTGCTTAGTTTCAGTACACATAGCCCTATCATCACTCCTGGGTAAATTGAACCTGCTTAGCATCACATTGCACAGGCTGCTCAGTCACTGAATTATTACCCTTCAAAACAGCCGGATGAACACCAGTATGCACAACCTGTTTTCCCCCTCTGCACAGCTTTCCTACCTAGCTTAGGGGCTACCTGATTAGAAGCCACAAAAAGATGCCCCACTAACTGACATTTAGAGCAGAAATTAGGCACCCATTCAGCATAATATGCTTGAGTAAACACCCTCCCATCTTCATCCTCCACAAGCACCTCAGTAGGCAAAGGTTTTGAAACATCAATTTCAACCAAAATTCTAGCATATTGCACTCTAGATTGGTTAGTAGTAGGACCATCAGCTGAAATAGGAACCCCAAAATACTCCCTATCCTACTTAGGTTATTCATGCCCTACAAATGCATAGGAAACTTCAACAAGCGAATCCATACAGGAATAACCCTAAGAATATCCTTCTTGATATCAAAATCCTTATCCCAACGCCTTATTAATACAGGACGTTTACCCATCATAGCATTCCCCCCATTAACAATCATAATAGCATCATTGGCAGAAGAACATTGCACAAGGTAATAGCCATCTTGATGCAGTATAGAATTATACTTTGGAATATTAGGCCAGTTCCTTTCCACAAAACGATTTAAAGAATACAAATTAGGTTGGAAACCCACAATGAACATAGCCACAGTATGATCCCGTATAGCCTTCAAAGCTCTAATTTCCTCTTTATCAACCACAACTTTAGCAACACCATTAATTACAAAAGGAGCAACAAAATTCCGAGTCATACCTGGTGGAGGATTAGATCCATTCCTCCCAACAGTCGAAGACCCATTCCCCACTCAAGTAGAAACAAGCCCAGTTCGAGGAACCTGAATTTCGCTTGCAAGGTGATGATTCTCTGTCTCCGGAACCACTTCATGGCCCTTCATAGCAGAAGCAAGAGCATTCTTGCGATTTACAGAAGCTAAAAGGGACTGTAAACGCTTGATTTTTACGTTGCAAATCCTTTCTGAATTACCCAGATTTTTTGAATTTGGGGAAAAATTCACAGCATTTAAGGTTTGTGAGGAAGTTTGAGTGGACGAATTACCAATAGGTGAAGGAGACTGCGGATTTCTACGAGTTCTGGCCATGGAAATTGAACAAGCAACACAACAATGGAACAGTTTCCAATCGCCAGCCCCTCTCTCTCTAAAATTCTCTCTCTACAAAGCAAGCACGCGTTTTTTTTTTATATCTGTATATTATTATTATTATTATTATTATTATTATTGTTATTATTATTATTATTATTATTTATTGTTATTATTATTATTTATTGTTATCATTATTTATTGTTATCATTATTATTATTATTATTATTATTATTTGGACAAAGAAAATGCTTTCATTAATCCACCCAAGCAATACAACACAAAAACATATCGACCTCTTAGTAAGATCTAAAGGAGATTGGACACTCTCCAAAAGACGCTTACACCAAGGAGTATCAAGACTAGGATACTAGGATACAACTTAGGACTCTAAGCTTAGTCTCAAGCATTACATTTTTTACAACCATAACAGGAGAGACTACTTTAAAGCACCAAATACAATCATTCCTAGATCGCCAAAGATGATAAATGAGACTACAAATAGAAGAAACAACAATCTTCCTCATGAGATTAGGAACCTTGCAATTGCTTGGGTTTATGAAGAGAGATCTGATAGAAATACCAAGCCATGAGCTGAACTGAGTGATGCAATCACGACTATATCTACATTCAAAGAAAAGATGTGCAACAGATTCAACAACAATACAGCAGAAAGGGCATGAATCCTCCTCTAGAACACCAATGAGCTCCAAATGATCCCTCGTTTTAAGTTTTTTGAGCATAGCTAACCAAAAGACAAATGTTGTCTTAAGAATGGAAGTCTTGTGCCAAACAAATTTGCTCCAATTCACAGTAGGGTGGGAACCAATTATGTCCCTATAGACATCCTTAATATTGTAAGCCTCTATATTCATCCAATTAATAAGCTTCTCCCTAAACCTACACAACTTCCTGAACGTCCAACTAGCAGTGGGAGGGGGCTTAAAGATCAGCCAATTACCTCCCTTTGTGTAAACCCCCATGAATCCAAAGAATCCAGAGAGATTCATGCATAAAACTAATATGCCAAGCAGTTTTACTAATGGCAGCTAAATTCCAAGCCTCAAGGTTTCTAATACGTAAACCACCCTCCTTTTTTGGTTTACAAAGGTCATTCCAATTCACATTTCCAGCCTTACCACTATGATCATCATAATGCCACAAAAAAGAGTGACAAATAGAATTCACAGCCTTAATGATTTTCTTATGTAATAGGAAAATCTGACACAATACGTGGTTACACTCATTAAGACAGAATTAACCAATTGGAGCCTTGCTGCATAAGGAAGTTTCTTACGTTGCCAACCTCGAATTCTGCTAGTTAGTTTATCAACAAGCTTCTCACATTCAGTGAATGATAAGCTCTTAGAGTTAAGTGGGACTCCAAGTTATCTAAAAGGAAGAACTCCCAATGGAAGATTGGCATGTTGAAGAATGAGAGCTTTCTAATCCTAACTCACCCCAGCGAGGTAAATAGTTGATTTTGAATCATTGGCACAAAGACCCGAGGATTCAGCAAAATCTTCAACCCACTGTGGATGATTAGGATTGATTGGAGATTGCCCTTGCTAAACAATATTAAACCATCAACAAAACACAAGTGATTAAGCTGCATAGCTCTACATCGAGGATGGTTTTTGAAATTAGGAGCATTACTACCACACTTCAGCAGCCTTGAAAGGTACTCCATCCCAAGCACAAAGAGGAGAGAAGACATAGGATCACCTTGTCTTAAACCCCTTTTCGCTTTCAAACATTGAAGAGGTTCACCATTAATAATCAAGGAAAATGAAGAAGTGGAGATACAATTAAAAGTGATCTTGACAAAATCAAGAGGGAACGCTAGAGCAATCAGCATCTCTCTAATGAAATCCCAGTCCATAGTATCATAAGCCTTCCGGAGATCAAGCTTTACCAAACAGCTAGGGGAGCAGTTTTTCCTAGAATAATGGCGAACCAAATCTTGACAAAGTAGGATGTGGTGAATAATGCTCCTTCCAGAAACGAAAGCACCTTAGTTTTAACTGATGAGGTAGCCAAGAACGGAGCTCAAACGAGAACAAATCAACTTAGAAGTACATTTATAAATTGTGTGACAATAAGAAATAGGCCTAAAGTCTTCTGGCTCAGTAGGGCATTCAACCTTAGGCACTAAGTTATAGCTGTATTATACCAAGCTTTTAGAAGTTTCCCAATTGTAAAAAAGAGTTGAATAGCAGAAATGACATCAGCTCTAATGACACGCCAATCAGCCTTAAAAAATTTGCTATGATAACTATCCATGCCTGGTGCCTTACCATTAAGAATACTCCATAAAGCATGCTTTATCTCATCAGGGCTAAAAGAGAGATTCAATTGTCCTCTAAGCACATCATTCAAGACAGGACCAACATTGATGATGTTCAAATTGATATGCCTCCTATTTTCCAACTTGCAACATAATAGATTAGAATAAAAAGACAAACAAGCTTGGTGGATTTTACCAATATCACAAACAAGGGCTCCATTCACATGAAGGACATGAATATTATTGTGAATCCTTCTACGCCTTATACTCTGATAAAACACTGCAGAATTTTCATCACCATAAGTCAACCATTGGATTTTAGAAATTTGCTAGATGTAAGATTGATAATGTAATTTTTCTTGCTAATAAGCCTTAGCGGCTTCAATCTCTGTAGTAGAACTCTGCATATCAATAGGGCACGAATTAAGAGTCTTCTGGACCTGCTTGAGTCTTATTTCAGCCGCATCAAGAATGGCCTTAACAGGAACCTTATGGAAGGCTGCTTTAAGCTCTCTCTTAAGAAGATGAAGCTTGGACTGGATTTGGAAACTAGGATACCCCTCAATCTCTTGATGCTACATCTTGCTAACAACCTCAAGTAAACTTTCCTTCTACATCCAGAAATTTCAAAATCGAAATAAACAAGTTTTAAGACGAGGGGGAAGGAACTGAACAACCATTGGGGAGTGATCAAAAGTACCCTTAGGTAAGAAGATAGCTTCCATTCCTGGGAATTGATCATCCCACACATCATTACACAAGACCCTATCAATCTTGCTAAAGACACGCCTGTCTCCAAGTTGCTTGTTATTCCAAGAATAGAATCGGCCAAAAAACTTTTTCAATCCACAAGAGGACATACAATTTCTCAATGGCTTAATCTTCTGCATTCGAACAGCTTAACCAATTCTCTCATTAAAATTAGCAATGATTGAAATCTCTAAGGCCTATCCAAGTTTTATCAACATCCTTAGAGATAGACTCCAATTGAGAGAATAGCTGCAAACGATCATTCTTATCCGTGACCCCATATATGAAAGTACAAAAGAAAGGAACCCCATAATAGGATTCACAAGAACATGAAACTACTGACTGCTACAACATCTAATATCAATCTTAAGGAATTCCTGCTTCCAACCAATAAGGATCCTACCACCCTTATGCGAAGGAAGATTACTTGTAAGACACCAATTATAACATAATCTCTGATAAAGAGGCCCCAGACTACTCCTCTTCACCTTAGTCTCAAGAAGACCAAATAGGACAATGTTATGTGCAGTGAGAAATTTTACAACCTCAAACTGTTTATTGACACTATTTAGACCCCTTAAATTTCAAGCGATGATATTAATCATTGTTTGGATGGGGTAACGCCCCTAGCATAGGATTATTAGCATGATCTGACTCACCATCAAACACCCCAAAAATCTTAAACCCATTGGAAGTCATTACCACAGTTGCATCAGAGGCTTGTATAGGGGTAATAATCTCTCCTGTCTCACATCCGAAGGCTGTTCAGGGATAGAGGCTGCCATTTCAGAACTAAGGGGCTGCAAAGGATTAGGAACTTTCCTTCTGATACATGCTCTAACAACTTGAAAGCCCTCAGAGTCAGTCTCCTGGACTGAGGTAGCAGGTGCATGATTAACATGTTGATCAATAGGCACTGGAACTTGAGCAACATGCCTGCACTGCTCTTGAGTATGCCCAAGCTGATTGCAACTTTGACAAGTTACAGGTTTCCAGTCATAAATCACAGAATGAGCACAAAGATCATCATTTTCATCCAAGAAATAAAATTTCATCAAGGTTCACTCCATTGATTTTAATATCAACTAAGATTCTAGCATACATACGTTTATCAAAATTAAGAGTAGCATTATCAACCCGTATCACTGTACCAATCATCCCTCCCAACTTCCATAAACATGATTCACCCTAGTAAGCAACATCAAGTTTAGGAAATCTAATCCAAACAGGAACATAAGAAAGATATTTTTTATCATACGACATACATATTCTTAGCCCAAGGCTTCACTATGAAAGGGTTTTTTTATCAAACATTATACCACTCATGGCATAAGCTTTTTGCAAATCCTCCAAGGTTTTAAACCGCACAAGGAACACCCCTTTCCTAACCATTCCAATCTTATCAATCCCAAGTTTTTTCCATATCCTTCGAGCAAAACCCTCTATAACATGGCGGTGAAGGTTTGCTCCCAATACAAAACACACAACAAAAGTTTTCCAAAAGGAAACCTCAGGGGAAAATAAACTAGCTCAACTTGCGCAACATATGAGTGCTATGCAAAAGCAAGGGGTTAATCTTCCAAGCACCACCTAGAAGAACCCTAATGGCCATGTTAATGCTATCACTTAGAGACTTTAGACCCACCAAGATGTCACTCCAATTAGTGGATCAATCGGTCATGTTTCCTTGCGGTATTTTGGAAGGTCCAAATGTGTAAATTTTATGTTCCTTTGTGATTTTGTGATCTTGAACATTGAAGAAGACACCAACATTCCTATCATTTTGGGAAGAGATTTCCTAAAGACCGCAAGAGCGGTGTTTGATGTGTATAATGGCAAATTGACCCTCAATGTTTTAGGAGAAGCTATTGAAATCTATTTACCCACCATGATGAAGTAACCTGCCAAAGAAGCATTCTATATAGCACATGTAGCAAGGGTGAAGGGTATTTTGCCTAGCTATGATGATGAGTTGTGGTTAGCTATTAAAGACGCCAATGATGATTTTCATGAGGAAGCAAAGAAAGAGATCAAGGGTTTCTTGGAAGATGTTCCCTTCTATGCACCAAGTCAGACACTCGTGGTAGAAATCTTTGCTTGTGTGGAGGAGGAGAAAGGGGAGAGTTCCACGCCTCCCAAAGTAGATTTAAAACCCCTTCCCCCTTCTTTGAATTAGGTTTTTCTTGATAACGAGGAGCAATACCCCGTGATTGTCAACTGAAAGAGATGGCACTCAATTGGAGCAACTCCTTTGCTTGCTAAAAAGATACAACAGTGTTATCGACTATTCCATTGATCATCTTACGGGAATTACCCCCTTATTTTGTATGCATAAGATTCACATGGGGGACAACCATGGCTCCTTCATTGAACCACAAAGAAGGTTGAATTCCAATAGGTGGTTCAAAAGGAGGTTTTGAAACTACTTGAGGCGAGCGTAATCTAACCAATTTCTGATAGCAGTTGGGTTTGCCCGATACAAGTATTTCCCAAAAAGGGAGGCATGATTGTTGCCCTTAATGACAAGGGTGAGCAGGTAGCAATGAGAACAGTCATCGGGTGGAGAATGTGTATCGATTACGAAAAGTTAAACATAGCCACCCGGAAAGTCTATTTCTCATTGCCATTTATTGACCAAATATTAGAAAGGTTCACTAAGCATTCACACTTTTGTTGTTTTGATGGTTACTGGCGGTTCTGTCAAATCCCTATTCATTTCGAGGACCAAGAAAAGACCACTTTCACATGGCCCTCTGGCACTTTTGCCTATAGGAGGATGCCTTTCGGTCTGTGCAATGCTCTTGTCACTTTTCAGCATTGTATGATGGCAATCTTTTCCCGATTTATAGAGAGCATAATTGAAACAGTTATAAAAAAAGTCTTTGTAAAAAATTACTTTTTTTTTAATAAGTAAAATGAGTTGTCATTTTAAAAGTAAAATTTTACTACGAATTTTAGATATCAGTTTTATTGTTTCTGGGTCAGTGTCTGCATAAGAATAGTAAAGCACTGAGTCATGGTCGCGTAGCCACTTGTATCGCCTCTATACGAGTTCTTATGAGGAAGTTATGACCAAATTACTAACCGGTGTTCTGATATGGTACTAAAATGGAATTTATTAAGTGGGATTAGAAACTATAAAATAAATTGGATGTTTAGGCTTATTTATTGGGTATTTGAGATGATTCTTCCTTTATTGATTGGTATTGTTGAGTTATGGTTCGTATTTGAGTAATATGGGTGTTTGGTTCAAGTATAAATTTGGGAACATAAGAATTGCTTAGGTATTGATTAATTAATATAAGTTGGTTATATTAATTTAAGAAATGTGTAAATTAAGTTAAACTCCATTGATAGTAGCTCAAGTTCTTACACGTTGATGGTTGATGATGAATTGATTGGTATTTTAATGATTGTTGATTTCAAAGAAAATCAATTGAATTGTTTTGTTTTATAATAAAACATTCGACATTGAAAAATGTCCGTTTTTGGGAATCGGCAACGGATATTTGTATCTGGATTATTGTAGAATCGTTATTAAATTATTTTTTTTAATGGGTTTTGAATAAATATGTTTGATATATAAAGTTTTGTTTTTTTAGCAATGAAAGCATATGTTTCACTTGCCGTTGTATATCGCTATTAACTTGTAAAGTTATAGACGTATTTTGATTCATTATGAACTAAAGGTTTATAGCCGTATTTATGTCGATACCAAACGGTCTTTTAAAAGAGTTTGGATTTGGATAAAATAATGTTTATAAATGGTTACCAAGTGAACAAGGAATTTGATTGGAAATGTTTGTTAATGACTTGTATATAAATGTAATAGTTTAATGGATTACTCAACAATTCAATTGTTGATAGTTTTTTATGGGGCCTATCCTTTATGGGGGATAGATCCACTTTCAGGTTGCCAACTTTAGTGCGGATGGATGTGCTACTCCTTTATGTGTCATGTGTTGCGATACCGAGGACATCGTTTTTGGAAGTGAACTTATAATGATATTTTGACAAATCATGTGTTATAAAAAAAAGTTTAAAGAGTTTAGAATGTATTAACTTAGCTTTGGGTTGTAATTAATTGTATTATAGTTATGTAAA
Organism: Amaranthus tricolor; assembly: GCF_026212465.1. NCBI lineage: Eukaryota > Viridiplantae > Streptophyta > Magnoliopsida > Caryophyllales > Amaranthaceae > Amaranthus > Amaranthus tricolor. Next base: position 16,438,690 of record NC_080053.1, read on the forward strand.
GTTTTTAAATACTCTGATATTGGTTGTTGTGGCTATTGAGCCACATGTCGGATTCAGCCCAGACTTCTATAAGTCTTCCGCTGTACTTTATAGATAGTAATATTATACTATTTACGTTGGGTCGGGCTGTTTCAATAATGGAGGTTTTTATGGATAACTTCTCAATCTTTGGGTCATCGTTTGAGAGTTGCCTTACCAATCTTGAAAAAATGCTCCATAGATGCAAGGAAGCTAATTTGATTCTAAATTGGAAAATGTTCCACTTTATGGTGAATGAAGGTGTTGTTTTAGAACATGTTGTTTCTGAGAGGGGCATCGAGGTAGATAGGGCAAAGTTGAAAATGATAGAGCGTTTATTACCCCCCAAGGATGTCAAAAGGGTGAGGAGTTTTCTTGGACATGCGGGTTTTTATAGTAGGTTCATATGCAAATTCTCTGAAATCGCTAGACCACTTACTAACTTGCGTGCCAAGGATGCCCCCTTTGTTTTTGATGATGCTCTTCGTAGTGCTTTTAATAGGATAAAGGAGGCTCTCATGTCGGCCCCATCATACAACTACCAGACTGGAATTTACCGTTCGAGATAATGTGTGAGGCAAGTAACGGGGCGGTATAAGCTGTCCTTGGGCAAAAGAAAGAAGACAAGATGCATGATGTGTATTATGCAAGCAAGACTTTGGACTTGACCCATTTGAATTATGCAACTACTGAGACAGAACTCGTCGTAGTAGTTTACTCCATTGAGAAAAGTTTAGGCCATAACTCTTAGGGTCCAAAGTCATAGTCCCCACATACCATGCAGCGTTAAAACATTTGTTGAACAAGAAGGTTGCTAAGCCACATTTGATCCAGTGGATCTTACTACTTCAAGAGTTTGATTTGAAGATTAGGATAAATGTGGAGTTGAGAATGTAGTAGCAGACCACCTTTTAAGACTCATGATTGATGAAGACATGGAGCCCGGACTTCCTATCATGATGATTCTCTTCCTAGAGAAGATCTTTAGTCAATTCAAAACAGTTCTTTACCATGGTATGTCGACATTGCGAATTACTTGGCAAGTGGAATTACCCTTCACGACTACTCATCCTACCGAAGAAAGAAATTCATTTATGAGATGAAGAGACATTTTTGGAAACCCATATCTATATCGACTGTACTTGGATGGAATCATTCAAAGGTGCGTGCCAGAACAAGAGATTGTACCCAGCATTGCTCATTGCCACTCTTTACCATGTGGCAGTCATACCGGGACCTCGAACACCGCTGTGAGGATTCTTTAATGTGGCTTCTATTGGCCATCCCTTTTTAAGGACACACCCTTATTTGTGAAGTCATGTGATAGATGTCAAAGGGTTGGCAACATCTCAAGGAGAACGAAGTGCTATTGAACCCCATTTTGGAAGTGAAGATATTTGACGTTTAGGTCGTAGACTTCAGGGGACCGTTCCCCTTCTCTCATGCGAATCGGTATATCTTACTCGCCGTATACTATGTATCAAAATGGGTTAAAGTTGAAGCCTTGAGAACAAACGATGGAAGAACTGTGGAAAAATTCTTCAAGAAAATATTTTCCACGGGATTCGGCATTTTAAGAATTCTCATAAGCGATGGTGGATCTCACTTCATAGAGAAAATGTTCGAGAGCATGTTGAAGAACTATAGGGTGAAGCACATAATTAGTTTAGCATGTTGACCGATTAGGAAATTAAACATATTCTAGAGAAAACTATTATTCGGTCGCAGAAGAACTGGGCCAAAAAACTTGCGACTGTGGGCCTACTGGACAACCTTCAAAATTCTAATCGGGACAACACCATCTTGACTCATTTTTTGGGAATCCATACCATCTTCTAGTGGACAACACCTATTGGGCCATCAAGTCCCTGAATTTTGACCTCAAGGAACCGGGAAAGAAGAGGATGTAGGACCTAAATGAGTTGGATGAGTGAGAATGGATGCCTGTGAGAATGCCCTAATCATTACTGAAAGGAATAAGAAGTGGCACAATGCTAACATCTTGAGAAGAGTGTTCAAGGAAGGGGAGTTGGTACTGCTTTATAACTCCCGCCTCCGGTTGTTTCCTACGATGCTGAAATCTCGATGGACTGGGTCCTTTAGAGTTACTACAGTCTTTCCCTACGGTGCGATTCAACCTATAAGTTCGAAGGGGGAGACTTTCAAAGCTAATGGGCAGAAATTGAAGCATTACAGGGTTAGAGATCCTATTGTTATTATCTCCTTATTTATCTTGGGCCCTAATCCCCTTTCCATATAGCTTGAGGTATCATGTAAAGCCAACAACTATAACTTAGCATGTCCTTGTCTATTTTCTCGTTTTGTTTAGTCAATTTTTTCTTTTTCTTGTAGTTTCTACATTCCTATTCTAGGTTCTCTATTAGCCTTTTATTGTCTTCTGGAAGTTGGAATTTTGGTTCTTGGGCAATAAGAAAAAGAGGTTGTAGGCTTTTTTGATTGGATCGATCAATTGTTCTATGGAGATCGACTAATCAATCCTATACACATTGATTTCCAAAAGGTTTATTATCAAATAGCATTAGATCGACCGATTGATCTCATTAGATCGACCACTCAATCTCATCTTGCCCTAAAACCAGAATCTTTGTTAAAACTACAGAGAATATTGATCAATCGATCTAAGTTGATTGACCACTCGATCTCACCACACCTTTTTTCCAAAAGGCCCTGAACTTTGTAATAGTGATCGACTAATCGAGACCGACCAATCGATCTCATCACACCTTTTTTCCAAAAGGCCTTGAACTTTGTAATAGTGATCGACTAATCGAGACCGACCAATCCTTCTTCTCACTCTACAGACCACCATAGCCATTCCTCAACCTCACATCTCCACACTCAAGTTCTCATGAACTCCATTAAAATACCACTAAATCAAGAAAAAAACACTCTCGGTTCATTTTCTACCACTTATCATTAGAAATTTATTCCACATTCTCCACCTACATCACCAATTACTGTTCACAACCACCCAAATTTAATTGTTTAATCCTCAAATTGATTTTGTTAAAAAAACAATAATTAATAAAATAATAATAAACAAAATAAGCTCATCTTCATCTTCATCCGGTTCCCCTTCCACACAACCCCAAAGGAGGATAAAAAGACCAAGACAAGTAATGAATCGGCCCAAAGAATTTGAAGGCTTGATTTTCGTTTCAAAGGTCCAGCAGGTGAACTTCAATGAACTTAAGGTGCGGAAAACACCGGCCACCCATTTCATTGATCATGATTGTCTGAGATTTTTAGGAATTTATGAAGAGACTAGAGATCTCTTTTCTAGATTTAGGTTGAGCTCCCTATTCACAATGTTTCACAACTCGTATGGGATGCTCACACTTGAGTTCTTGAGTTTGTTAGTCCTTATTGATGAGGAGGACGCTGATAATTCAGTTAATCTACAATTTTGGCTTTTAAACAATGATCACAGTTTGACCGAGTCACAGCTTGCTAATATTCTTGGTGTAGAAAACATTGGTAATTTTAATCTTTACTAAAATATAGAGATCGTTTCCCTTTTTCAGCGCGATTAGTGGCATGCGGGCTCGAAATGTTCGCAAAATGGTAATATTCGGAGTGCATAACCCATCCATTAGGATTTGCCTTTGCTTATTAGCCGACACTTTTTACCATAAAGCAGAGACGAACAAGTTGTTAACTCTAGATATGTACATCGTTGCCCGAGGCCTCTACTCTAGAGACCTTCCCTTCCCCATTAACCTTACAAAGGCTATCAGTAACTCCTTCCATGAAATTTCTTCTCAACATAGATTTGGCCAATTCAACATTGGTGGGATTATCACTGATATTGCCATTGCTATTGTCGGGTTAGTTGAACTCGATATTTATGCACTTAGAAGACGGGATTCTCATATAAACATCCCGCATATGGATAGTAAAAAGTGGGAGGCTGATCTCACCACCCATGTTGATTGGCATATTAGAGATTTTCCCGTCATCCCTTTCTGTGTTTCTCGCTAGCGTCCTTTGGTTAATCATGATCGGCACTACCTCTTTAAACGCGATGCACCTCCTACCCTCGCTGTCCCACAATAAAAACCCATTCCCAACTATCCACCACCAGTTCCATCACCACCACACTCACCACAACAAGAGTTTCACCCACCACCATCACTAGCACCCTTCAGTATTGAATCAACGTTCAATGCAAACCCTGAATATCAATGCGTCGTTTGATGCACTTAAAAGACACTTTGAGGCTAAGCATGAGGATAACTCCCAGGCCTTACAGCCCATGTACACAAATTATTACGCTCGTGGATGCGTCCCTCTAGGGACTATCCAATCTACTTGGTTCACGGCACCCACCCTGCCACCAGCGTATAACTACACTAGGCACGAATTGTTTGACGCCTTCGCTCCGGATGGTAGTGTCACATAATACCCCCCGAGGTTTAAGGGAGTTCAGGGAGGGGAGTGAGGATAATGATGCTACAGTTCGTAGGTGTTAAGACCACTATAGTCCCGACATCTAGTTAGATGAAGAGTCTTAGTGAGTTGAGTTACTGTGTAGCTGTTGGCCTCTTAAGGTTTTGATGATGACTTCACTTTTAGATAAACAAACATATTTTTAGAGATTGTTTTGTAGGTATATATCCGATTTAGTTTGAATCGTTGATGAAGCCTATGACTTGGTTCGTGGAAGATGTACATGTCTTAATATATCCAAGATGTTAGATAAGTGTTATAATGTTCAAAGTAGACGTACAGTCTACTGTTCCTAAAATGAACATTCTGACTGAAGTTGAAGCTAGAGACAGTACGCTGTTCCTACGTAGCAGGTCTGAAGAATAGCATCGACTGAAAAATTGCGAATTAATTATTTTCTGTTTTTAAGTTGATGTAATGGTTTAGAATTAATTTAATTGCTTAATTATTGATAAATTGGTTGGCAAATCTATTTTTAGGTTTTCTAAAAATAGCCCAAGAATTTTTCTTAATTAGATTTAGATCTCCTATTTTTTAGGATCTTATGTTTTTAACTCCTATGCTATTTTTAGCATTAAGGAAACTGATTTTTCTTTGAGCAAATAACAGCCGGACATTTTCTTAATTCCACCACCTTTTGTTTTGAGAACGTGGGGTAGTGGAGGTATGTGTGAGATAGTGGACGTTATGCTTATGGTAACTGCTGGCTGTTCCCTCTATAAATAGAAGGAACTTTGCTCGAACCAAAATGGAGTCAAGAGTGTCCATTAAAGGGAGAGCAAATTAAGAAAAATATTTTCAGTTTTTACATGCCAATCAACTTATTATATTTTTCTTAAGTAATTATTTTAATTGTAATCCTCTTGAGAATTGGCCTTGTAAGGGTTGATGTGTGATTTGTTGTAATTAGACTTGTGGGAAGTCTAAGGGAATTAGAGAAAAGAAACGTGAGAAGAGAAAGAGAAAGAGAGAATAGAGAAAGAGAATTAGGCCTAGAGTAGAGAAGCTTCAAGTGAAGCAAACATTGTTTTGTGTAATTATAATTGATTGCCTAAACATAGTGAGAATTTTGAAATCCCGGGGGGTCGTGGTTTTTCCTTCTTATTAGGCCAAGAAGGTTTCCACGTAAAATCTGTGTCTCCTTTTTATTTCTTGCTTCTTAAGTTTAAGTTTTATTTTGTTTGTTAAAATTCCGCAAGTTAGAGCAAAAACGTAGTACAACTCAATACATAACAATTCACCCCCCCTCTTGTTGCATTTGATCATCTCTTCATATTCCAACAATTGGTATTAGAGCCCTGTTCCTCATTTAATCAGGAAACCCTGAGAGCAGTATCCTGTTCCCACAGAGATGTTGAAGATGAACGAGCGCATGGAAGAGGGGTACTCCACACAACGGCCACCCATGTTTGATGGGAAATTCTATACTTACTGGAAAAATAGAATGGAAATCTTCATAAAGGCCGAAAACTATCAAGTTTGGAGAGTCATTGAAATTGGAGACTTTGAGGTGACGACCATCAACTCCAACAATGAAGCTGTTCCAAAACCAATCACTGAATATGAAAAAGAAGATTTTCAAAAGATGGAGATGAACGCTCTTGCTATCAAATTGCTTCACTGTGGTCTTGGACCAAATGAACACAATCGCATAATGGGGTGCAAAACTGCCAAGCAAATTTGGGATCTGCTGGAAGTTACCCACGAAGGTACTAGTGAAGTGAAGCGATCCAAGATTGATCTACTAATGACCAGATATGAAAGGTTCGTCATGGAACCTAGGGAGAACATTCAAGAGATGTTCACCAGGTTCACAAATATCACGAACGAATTAGTCTCTCTTGGTAAGATAATTCCCGTTGATGAACAAGTTAGGAAAATACTTAGGAGTCTTCCTCAAGACGAACGCTGGAGAGCTAAGGTCACAGCCATCCAGGAGTCCAAAGATTTCACCAAGTTTAATTTGGAAGAGTTGGCTGGTTCCCTCATGACTCATGAATTGCATTTGGGAACAGCTGACAGTTCCCGAAACAAAGGACTGGCTCTGGCAGCAGATGATAGTGAAGAGTCAGACGCTGGTGAAGAGGAAGCTGCTATGTTGGCACGTAAATTCAAAAAATTCTTCAGGAACAGCAGATATAGAAATCAAAGAAACAACAAAGAAAAAGGAACTGCTAACTTGAAGACAAATTTTGAATGCCACAAGTGTGGGAGCACTGATCACTTCATCAAGGATTGCCCTCAATGGAAAAATGAGAAGGGCAAGGGAAAAGCAAGAGAAGTTGGTAAACAATATAAGAAAGGAAACTTCAAAACTGATTTTAGAAAGGCAATGATCGCAGCTTGGGGTGATACGGAGAGCGAGGCTGAGACAGAAGCTCTAGTGGAAGAAGAAACCGCAAATTTGTGTCTCATGGCATCTCATGAAGAGTCTAAAGAAAAAGAGGTAATGTCTTCTAGTCTATCTCCTAAACAACTGTCTAATTTAAGTAAGAATAAATTAATCAAATTGCTGTTAGAGACACAAGAAAAGTTGAATGAAAAAACAACTAAGTATCTCCAAATTGAGAAAGATCTTAACTTAAGTAAAGATCATATCTCATACCTAAATTCCTTTAGGATCGATGTGCAAAGTAGATTTTTTGATTTGTTAGATAAGAATATCATTTTAAAAGAACAATTGGAGAAATTAAAGCAGGATTTCATTATTCTTAGCATTGAATTAAATCAAAACAAATTGCTAGGATTGAAATTGGTTGAAAATGATAAAACCACTCAAGTGTTTAGCACGGAATTTCAAGAAATAAAATTAAAATTAGAATCATATGAAAAAGAAAATAAGTTTCTAAAAGATCAAATTAACTTAAGAGGAAAAGGAAAAATCAATGAAATTCCCAAATGGATTCTAAATGCTAAAACCAAGAGTAAAGAAGGTCTAGGTTATGTTAAGAATGAAAAAAGGAAAAAGGTCTATGTAGATCTCCCTAGTAGTAAAATCTGTTCCTTTTGTGGTAAAATTGGACACCTAAAATATCAATGTGTAAAAAGGGAACAGCACACTAAAGCAAATAAAACTTATGTCGAATGCATATGGATTGAGAAACATGATTCAAATTTAATCGACAGGGAACCCAAGGCTGACTGGGTTCCTAAAACTAACCATTAGTTTGCTTTACAGGCTCAAGTGAGGGGGAACAACTCATGGTATCTCGACAGTGGGTGTTCCAAGCACATGACGGGTGACAAATCTAAATTTCTCTCACTTGAAGCATATGATGGGGGAACTGTAACCTTCGGTGATAATATGAAGGGTGAGATAATCGCCAAAGGAAAGATTGGAAGGTCAAGTTCCCATGCCATTGACAATGTATTTTTAGTCGAGAATTTAAAACACAATCTTTTAAGTATTTCTCAATTTTGTGACAAAGGTAACTCTATTAAGTTTACTTCTGAACGATGCATAATTTCTAGGAACAACACAGGAGACCCTGTGCTAGAGGGAATCAGAAAAGGGAACACCTATGTGGTGGACCTGGACACTGTTCCCAGAAACAGTCTAACGTGTTTAAGCGTTATAGAAGAAGACCCACTTCTTTGGCACAAGCGACTAGGTCATGCTAGTTATTCATTGATTAATGCATTAAGATCAAAAGACCTAGTTAGAGGACTACCAGCTATAAAATTTCTTAAGGAAGAAATTTGTGATCCTTGTGCCAAAGGAAAACAAGTGAGGTCATCTTTTAAATCAAAGAATTTGGTGACTACCACTAGACCGTTAGAATTAATTCATATGGATCTATGTGGACCTATGAGAACACAAAGCCGTAGTGGCAAAAGGTATGTGTTTGTCATTGTTGATGATTATAGTAGATTCACTTGGACCCTATTTTTAGCAAGCAAAGATGAAGCTTTCGATGAGTTTGTATCTTTTGCAAATAAAATACAAAAATCTACTAATAATTCAATTGTTCACATTAGACCGGATCATGGTAAAGAATTTGAAAACTCAAACTTCATGAATTATTGTAATGAACATGGTATAAATCATAATTTTTCCGCTTCTAGAACACCACAACAAAATGGAGTTGTGGAAAGGAAGAATAGAACCTTAGAAGAAATGGCTAGGACCATGTTGATTGCTAGTGGTCTACCTAGGAATTTTTTGGCCGAGGCCGTCAATACTGCATGCTATATTTTGAATCGTGTGTTAATAAGACCAATCACTTCTAAGACACCCTATGAATTACTCAAAGGTGTTAAACCAAATATTTCCTATTTTCGTGTGTTTGGATGCAAATGTTTTGTTCATGTGAATGGTAAACGAAATATAGGTAAATTTGATGAAAGAAGTGATGAAACAGTGTTTCTTGGTTATTCATCACATAGCAAAGCTTACAGAGTTTACAATAAGAGAACAATGTGCGTAAAGGAATCTATTCACATAATTTTTGATGAAACTAACTTTTCAACAAGTGAACAGAAAACAAATAATATTAAAATAGGTCTTGCAAATTTAAAAGATGATGATGAAGGAGTTAAAATGCAAGATCCAGGAACAGCAGGTGAACAGCCAATACAAGAAGAGGCAGTGGAAACTGACCAAATCCAGGACTTGCCAGCACAACAGGACCAGCAGACTGTTCCCAATCCAGCTGTTCCCACAGATGACCAAGATGATCCAGTAGCTGAACAAAATGCCAATCAAGATGTTGAGCCAGAACATGCTACTGTTCCCTCAAGAGAATTTGTGCCCAAACCTTGGAAATATCAAAGTTACCATCCTCTTGACCTGATTATAAGTGATATGAATAAGGGAACACAAACCAGATCCCAACTAAGAAACTTTTGTGCTCATTTTGCGTTCCTATCATCACTTGAACCCAAAAATCACGAAGAAGCTGTAAAGGATTCCGAATGGATAATAGCCATGCAAGATGAATTAAATGAATTTGAAAGAAATAAGGTATGACACTTCGAACCCAAACCAAAACACAAGAAGGTAATTGGTCTGAAATGGGTATTTCGGAATAAGTTAGATGAGCATGGAATAATTGTAAGAAACAAAACAAGACTCGTGGTCAAAGGGTACAATCAACAAGAAGGTATTGATTATACCGAGACATTTGCTCCGGTAGCAAGGTTAAAGGCCATTAGGATTTTAATTTCTTTTGCTGCATTTATGAATTTTAAACTATATCAAATGGATGTGAAATGTGCTTTCTTAAATGGATTTCTTGATGAAGAAGTGTTTGTTGAACAACCTCCAGGTTTTGAGAATACCTCCTGTCCTGATCATGTCTATAAGCTTGATAAAGCTCTATATGGCTTAAAGCAAGCTCCTAGGCAATGGTATGAAAGACTGTCAAAGTTTTTGATACAAAATAACTTTGTTAGAGGAAAAATCGACAAAACCTTGTTCTTTAAGAATAAAGGTTCTCATATTTTGGTTGTTCAAATTTATGTTGATGATATTATTTTTGGTGCTACTAATGATTTATTATGTAAGGAATTTGCTAACCTAATGGGCACAAAATTTGAAATGAGCATGATGGGAGAACTAAATTTCTTCCTTGGTTTACAAATTAAACAAACTGAAAATGGTATTTTTATTCATCAACAAAAATACATAAAAGAACTTCTAAAGAAATATGGACTAAACAACGCTAAAACCAACCATACACCAATGGCTACAAATGTTAGATTAGATGAAGACCTAAAAGGAACTAACGTAGATCAAACAATGTATCGAGGCATGATAGGTTCCTTATTATATCTAACTGCAAGTAGACCCGATATTTCATTTAGTGTTGGTTTATGTGCTAGATTTCAATCAAATCCTAAAGAATCACATCTCACGGCAGTCAAACGAATTTTGAGATATTTGAAGGGAACAGGCGACTTGTCCCTATTTTATCCTAAAAGTGATGTTTATGATTTAAAAGGTTTTAGTGATGCAGATTATGCAGGTGATCTAGTTAATAGAAAAAGCACGTCAGGTATGGTACAATTTCTTGGCTCTTGTTTAGTTTCATGGAGTTCCAAGAAACAAAACACGGTTGCATTATCCACAACCGAAGCTGAATACGTGGCAACAGCAGCTTGCTGTTCCCAAATGCTTTGGATAAAACAGCAACTAAGAGATTTTGGTATTAAATTTGAATGTGTTCCTATTTATTGTGATAATACCAGTGCCATATGTATATCTAAAGATCCAGTGCATCACTCACGAGCTAAACATATACATATTAGACATCATTTTCTTAAGGATAATGTAGAAAACAAAAATATTATATTAAAGCATGTTAATACTAATGAACAAGTTGCAGACATTCTGACCAAACCACTTCCAAGAGAACAATATGAAAAGATGAGATTGGAACTTGGTATGATCAAGCTCCACTAAAGTTGGTTGCATAAAATTTCCAATGAAGCATCTTGAAAAAAGGAGGGTCAGGAATCAACCTCAAAATTTTGATTGAAAATCAATTATTGCATGGATCAGGTAAACACGTAATGAAGTTTGTACTATGAATATTTTCTTGTTTGCATGTTGTTAGTTTGATCAGACCACAGCAATATGTTCGTTATTTTCTTTATAATTTTTTTTATTCATCATTTTTTTCATTTTGTTTTCATATTTTATTTTAATATTCATATCATATTCATATTTTATTTATTCATATTTTGTTTTCATATTCCACATTTTTTTTGTACGGCCAACTTAAATTAAAAATAATGGGAAACGGTTTTCAATCCCATCTCTTCAAAATCTTTCCATATCAAACGCTATGATTAGAGCATTAAAGGGATTGGACTTAAGGAAACCGTCGTTTCATCACATTATTAAACCTTTTCTCTTACTTCACACTTCACACGCCTTCTCAATTCCTCTTCAAGAAACCGTCCTTCTCCCTATCTCTCAATCTATTCAACACTTCAAAATGAAAACCCCAAGTTCCTCAAAGAAAACCCCTAAATCCCGTAAACAATCACAGCCAAAACCTCTGAGAGTGGTTCATCCTCCACCATTACTGGATGCTGCACCACTCACCACCAAAGAAACCACAAATGCATCACCCAAACAATCTACTGAACCTACTGGTACAAAACGCAAGATCTCATCACCAAAAGGTGGATCATCTTCCAAAGTAGTCAAACGTTCGAAGCTTGCTGATCCTAATAGTGCTGAAGAAGTTGCAAAAGAAATGTCTGTAGGATTTGGGTTAGACAAGTACTGGTATGATTCTACTTATTTTCCTAAATTGCATGACATTTTAAAAAATCAAGAATGGGAGATTTTGATGACAAATTTTAGTTGCAATTCCATTTTCCCAAATCGTATGCGAGAATTCATTTCAAATTTCTCAAATGATTGTGGGACGTGTTCTAGTAGTGTCAAGAACATCAAAATAGAATTTAACAGTGCATTGTTGGGGGAATGGTTTAGTGTTCCTAATGTTGGTTTTGATACATATTGCGTTGGTACAAAAATAGTTTTTTCTGGAATTAATGAAAAGACAATTTTTAAATTTTTGGGGGTTGAACAAAAGAAAGGGAAGATCAGTCATAATATTCTTTCTCCATTGCATAAATTACTGTATAATGTTGCACGTAGATTTATTTTGCCCCGAAACTCTAAAAGGAGTGAAGTAAGTTTACGTGATGCAACCTTAATTTATTGCATGGATAATCACATAAAGATAAATTTTCCGTCATTGATGATATCGCATTTGTCTGATTGTATTGAGAAGAAGAATTTTGTTGGTTATGGGGGGCTGTTGACTTGGATTTTCAGAAAGTTTGGTGTACCATTGGAAGGGTTGGAGTTCCCAATGGGACCCAACATGAAAATAGGTGCGAAATGTTTGAAAAATTTGCATCTCAAATTGAATGATGAAGGGATGTTAGTAAATGAATCAGAAAAAGTAGTTGTTATAGGTTCTGATGAGGAGGAAATAGATGAAGAAGAAGAAGAAATTGAAAAGGAAGTAAAAATAAAGAAAGAAAAAGAAAAAGAAAAAGAAAAAGAAAAAGAAAAAGAAGAAGAAGAAGAGGAGGAAGAACAAGGGCCTGTTCCCACTGAAGAAGGGGAACAGGAGGAGGGGAAAAGAACTGAGGGGGAACAAGGAGAGGAAGAAGCTTTAGGAGAAGAAGTGCCTCATGATCTCTGTCATGATTCCAGTGATGAAGAGGTTGTGATTGCATTAAGGAGGAAGGGTAAAGCTATTCAAAGGAAGAGTAGGAGGCTTGCTTCAAAACGAAAGGCTGCAATGGTTGATGATATCACTGAAACCATTCCTGAGCCTACTTCAAATGAACCTCCCTCTCCCAAGCCAACCACATCATCACCACATCACAATCCATCACCACCTCCATCACCAATACAGTCTACACCACCACCTTTTCAGTCACACACTTCACCTGATGTAGGTTGTACTAACTATGATTCTGTCCCTGCAGCTTCTTTAGACTCTGTCCTCTCTAAGCTAAATGACCTCCAGTCTCACATCCTTGCATTTCAAGACGAAACTCATGTCTCCCTTGCTTCAATTGTTGATCAGCTTAACCAGATGGAGAGCCGTCTTGGTGCCAAGTTGGACACAGTAGAAGTACAGACTGAGTTCGTTGATGAAGAAGAGACTGCTCCCTGATCCCTCTTCCCATATACTTTTATGATTTGTTGGCTGTAATATTAATCAAACAATTTCACCTTTTACTTTGTACCATCTGGGGTACATTGTTGTTGTAATGTTGAACAATTGCTACTTTTCTTTCTTTGCTTTTATTAATGGTCTGTGACAATTAACTATATGCAGGTATGATTTTTATTCATGGCACTTACTCTTATTATTGTTTCTTGCTTTCATCACTGACAAATCTATATGGTTTGTGCTGAGGTTTGATAATCACTAATTCTTTTTGATTGATGACAAAAGGGGGAAGATTATGTACAAACTTAAGAGAGCAGTGAATACACAGTAACATATCTTGGTTGATTTATATTGTTACTTATGGTTACTTATGGTTGATTTATGGTTGATGTATGCTAGCTTAATGATTATCTGTGTTTTCAAGTTGATGGATATTTACTTGTTTTGGTAAAGTTGTTTTCAAGTTGTTTTTGGTTGAAAATATTTAATAATTTGTGTTAGTTTTATTATGTTAGTTTAATTATGTCAGTTTAATTAATTTTAGTTTATTTCAATTAAGTTTTAGATTAATTAATTTTGAAAATTATTTGATATTATGGAGTAAATTGGTTTATGTATGCTTGGTAAATTATATTGTAACGAGTTGATTTACTAAGTTATTTAGAGTTGCTTTAATCTCTAGTATGCTCTAAGAATTTTGTTTTACTCTATTTTACTTAAGTTTGTTTATAAAGTTTGTCCTCATCAAAAAGGGGGAATTTGTTGGCCTCTTAAGGTTTTGATGATGACTTCACTTTTAGATAAACAAACATATTTTTAGAGATTGTTTTGTAGGTATATATCCGATTTAGTTTGAATCGTTGATGAAGCCTATGACTTGGTTCATGGAAGATGTACATGTCTTAATATGTCCAAGATGTTAGATAAGTGTTATAATGTTCAAAGTAGACGTACAGTCTACTGTTCCTAAAATGAACATTCTGACTGAAGTTGAAGCTGGAGACAGTACGCTGTTCCTACGTAGCAGGTTTGAAGAATAGCATCAACTGAAAAATTGCGAATTAATTATTTTCTGTTTTTAAGTTGATGTAATGGTTTAGAATTAATTTAATTGCTTAATTATTGATAAATTGGTTGGCAAATCTATTTTTAGGTTTTCTAAAAATAGCCCAAGACTTTTTCTTAATTAGATTTAGATCTCCTATTTTTTAGGATCTTATGTTTTTAACTCCTATGCTATTTTTAGCATTAAGGAAACTGATTTTTCTTTGAGCAAATAACAGCCGGACATTTTCTTAATTCCACCACCTTTTGTTTTGAGAACGTGGGGTAGTGGAGGTATGTGTGAGATAGTGGACGTTATGCTTATGGTAACTGCTGGCTGTTCCCTCTATAAATAGAAGGAACTTTGCTCGAACCAAAATGGAGTCAAGAGTGTCCATTAAAGGGAGATCAAATCAAGAAAAATATTTTCAGTTTTTACATGCCAATCAACTTATTATATTTTTCTTAAGTAATTATTTTAATTGTAATCCTCTTGAGAATTGGCCTTGTAAGGGTTGATGTGTGATTTGTTGTAATTAGACTTGTGGGAAGTCTAAGGGAATTAGAGAAAAGAAACGTGAGAAGAGAAAGAGAAAGAGAGAATAGAGAAAGAGAATTAGGCCTAGAGTAGAGAAGCTTCAAGTGAAGCAAACATTGTTTTGTGTAATTATAATTGATTGCCTAAACATAGTGAGAATTTTGAAATCCCGGGGGGTCGTGGTTTTTCCTTCTTATTAGGCCAAGAAGGTTTCCACGTAAAATCTTTGTCTCCTTTTTATTTCTTGCTTCTTAAGTTTAAGTTTTATTTTGTTTGTTAAAATTCCGCAAGTTAGAGCAAAAACGTAGTACAACTCAATACATAACAATTCACCCCCCCCCCTCTTGTTGCATTTGATCATCTCTTCATATTCCAACAGTAGCTTTTCCCTAGTCCAAAGCATTCGGGACAATACTTAGACTTTCTTGGGGGGAGGGTACATATTTCTTCAATCCCAATAGTTTATGTGTATGTGCATTCTTAGGTTTTAAGTTTTGTCTCACCATGTCTCCTATTACTGTTGGTCCTTGCTCGTCTGATGATAATTTGGTATCTAGCTTGAATTAATTAGCTTTGTTGTGGTTTGTCTTTTTAGCTACCCTGACCATGTGTGCTTGTTTTATCTTTTTGTGACCATCTTGGGCATTACGCTAGGGCTTAGGGCTCCACACTCTTGACTTGCGACAAGTAAACCATTTGATGCCGTTTTGTGGGGCCACCTTGAACCTAGGGGCATGGCACCGCCTTTGAGTTGGAACAAGCACCCTAACTCGGGTGAGGATTGAGCCTTGTTATGTGATTATGTTTGGCTTTTAAGGTGTGAATAGGTAGCGCACAAGGCATGATCTAGGAGCCTTGACTAGAGACATATTTTGTTTTGATTGCTTGGACCTACCCTATGCCCTTAACTTCTTACTCCCTCCCTTTTCACCTTAACACGAAACTCATCCTTTTTTATGACCCTTTAATCTTTCACTTTCTTGCACAATCATTTACATTCTAAATCTTTACACCTTTTCCCATTCACTGTCCATCCCATCTCACCTTATCCATAAACCATTCTTTCTTTGCAATTCTTTGAGGTTTGCATTGTCGAATTCATTGATTGGATAAGTCTCACTTGGTTTAGTTTTATTGTAGTCCATTTCTTTACTTTTTAAGGTCGCCAATCCATTTGTATAGTCATGGTCACATAGTAGTATAACATATTGTTTCATTATATTTTGTAACAAGGGTAGCTAGTAGCACCAATTTGTTAGTATTTTTGTCAATGACATGGAATATCATCTTTCAATTTGTTCAATCATGATGTTGTTATTATAGCATGTTTATTACCATTGCACAAAAAACGAGAAAACGAAAAAGAAAAAAAAGAGAAGAAAAAATAACAAGCTTGTTCTAATTTAATTGTTTATTTACCAAGTGTGCACTTATAGTCTCTTAGGCTTGTATTAGGTCAACCTATAGCTTTTGAATTCCCTTTTATTTTGCGACTTATTCTTTACTAGCTTTAATCTGCTCCCCCCTTTTCAAACCATTAATCCCTTCACCATTTTGTAGATGTGGTCCATCTTTTTGCAATGAAGTCTTGGTCACATGGTTCCCGGGTATCGAGGTACGAAACCTTGAAACAACTTTGTGTGGATAGCTCTCATCTTATTTGGATGACACATCCAGTTCATTTTCTCCTTATGGTGTTAGATCTTTGCTTTTGAAAGTATGTTTTGATCATATGCTCATACTCTTATTGATTTATAATTGTGAGCATAATTACTTTGAGTAATTGGAGATGATTACTGATGCTAGTTATTTCATTTTTGATGATGACAAAACCTTGTCAAGGGGGTTGTCCAATTATTTATGCAATAGTTCATTGTCAAATGAAATAATCCTGAAGCTTGGTGAAAGTTCACTAATGAGGAAGCTTGATTATGATTCTTTTCATGACATTTTGTCACTTGGTTAGATTATATCACAACGTTATTATGTTGATCCTTTGGATAGTCTAAGTAAAGCTAATAAGAGGTATGATTATCTTTCAAAGCTTGGGTGGAATTATCATGATACTAATGGAGACTCTTATGGGTCTAAATCTCATTTTTGTGTTCATGATACAAGCTATGCTATTCTCTTGATATCCATGTGGAGTTTATTTGTTTTCAAAAAGTTCCATAGAGATCAAATTGTTCTTGCTTTGGTTCGTATCCCAAACGAATCAAACCGGGTGTTCACATATTCAATGTTCTGAATTCAAAGATCTTGAAGTTGCTGATTTTATATCTCAAGATTTTGGAACTGCTGAGTTTTAATTTCAAGGTGTTGGAGATGATGATGAATTTTCTTACTACACGTTCAAAGCTTTGAGTTGTTATCAAGATATTCGATCTCGGAGCTTATTATCATAAATTCATGGTATCTGTTACTCTTCGTTTGATCCTTTTGAATTTGAGGACAAATTCTTTTCAAGAGAGAGAGTATGATGTAAAATCCATCATGACCACTTTTTCATTTTGCATGGAAACATTTTTCAAGAATTTTGGTTTGATGGAAATGACTAAAAATGGTACAACTAAACTCATTTAGGTTGGGATTATTCGAAGTCAATATCAAGATGGTCAAAAATGTGGTCAAAGTCTTAGTCTACTTAAAGTCTTATTATTCAAGTCACTTGTGAATGTACTTGCATGGTCCATTTGAATTGCATGGGTGCGGGATTACTCAAATAATGGCAAAGAATGGTAGCTTTAAACTTTATCCTTGATGATTTAAAGTCACAGTTTTGCTTAAAGGATGCTCCATGTTTTGAGGGGTTATTTTAGTCACATAAATTACCTAAAGTTAGCACTTGAGATGGGGATTTATATTAGGTAATTGGATGATTTAGGTTCTAATTAAATGGGTGAATAGTTGGAGAATAATTCTAAATTGAATATGAGAATTTATCTTGCCTTGAATATAAAAAGTTTTGAAGATTGAATATTTCCATTTAAATTCGTTAATCAAAGAATTAAGTTAAGGAATTACTGCTCGTTTGATTTGTAAGTCTAAATAAGGAAACTATCGATTTCATCTTAAATCACATGTTTATTTCTCTCATCTTTCATTTTAATAGTTGTAGTAATAGTGTGCATTCATTTCATTGTGATAATCATTGAAATGAACATCCAAACGCCAACGTTTCATTCTTTTATGGGATTAATTGCTCACATTTTTATGAGGGTTTATTGTTGGTTTTCTCTTCAATTTCCATCATTCATTTGGTCATTCAATATGGCTAATTCAAGACTGATTATATTTCATCAAATATATTCTACGGATAAGAGCATCCAAGGAGAACATTTAAAGTCGTTCTATTGCTTATTCATATGGTTGTTGGAAAGGGCATTCAAAGCTTTTAAATTTATTTAGAGAAGAATCCAAAGACACATATTTTTGGGCTACGTTTTCTATCATCAAAAAGGGATAAATAAAGTTATTCAATGGTAAGATATTAAGGTCTTTTATTTCTGATTTTTATTAGCAATAATAAGAGTCGTTTATGGCTATGTAATGGTCGTTGTATTTAGCATCCTAAATGCTTCGTATTCTAGTAAGTTTACATAGGATTCTAGTGTGTATTTATGCAATTACTAAAATGGTTTGTATTCAAGTAAATGTTTAGTTTTAATTTCTGGATTTTCGTATGCTTTGTAAGCCTATAGAGACGTAGTTGATAATGGAAAATATGCATACAACAATATAATATTCAACCGTAATTCCAATGAAAGTTGTAAAACTTTTTCTTATTTATATACTTATGTTTAAGTAATGAATTATTATCCAAATTGTGAGTTTTTCATACATTTGATGAAGTTAAAGTGTATGTAAGAGTTCCATACATTTTAGTTCGTAATATTCTAATTTGAGTTGAGCATTCCTTAAATTCATATTACAACCTAGTAAGTTTAAGTGAGTGTTACTTGCTTATATATCCTTTAGTTTTATTCAAGTGAGTGTTCCTTATCAAACACAATTGTTTGTTTACTTGTTATTCCATATATATATATATATATATATATATATATATATATATATATATGTGTGTGTGTGTGTGTGTGTGTGTGTGTGTGTGTGTGTGTGTGTGTGTGTGTGTGTGTGTGTGTGTGTATATATATGTATATATATATATATATATATATATATATATATATATATATATATATATATATATATGTATGTATATATATATATATATATATGTATATATATATATATATGTATATATATATATATATATATATATATATGTATATATATATATATGTATATATATATATATATATATATATATATATATATATATATATATATATATATATATGTATATATATATATATATATGTATATATATATATATATATATATATATATATATATATGTATATATATATATATATATATATATGTATATATATATATATATATATATATATATATATATGTATATATATATATATATGTATATATATATATATATATATGTATATATATATATATATATGTATATATATATATATATATGTATATATATATATATATATGTATATATATATATATATATGTATATATATATATATATATATATATATATATATATATATATATATATATATATATATATATACACTAGTGGAAAAAATATCATTTGCTGCGTTTTTTTGCCATAATATTTTGCGGTTTCGACCCCAAGCATTAGTGATAGCAGCATATGGCCTATTTTAAATGCTACGGTTTTAAACCGCAGCACAAAAGTGCACTATATGCTGCGGTTTATTGGGAACCGCAGCATATAGTGTATGTTAAAAAAAAAAAAGACTATATCTTGTAGTTCTCCCAAAACCGCAGCATATAGTCTTTTTTTCAAATCATAAATACACTATATGATGCGGTTTTGGGTGAACCGCAACATATAGCATATATGTATATTTTTTGTTTTTTTCATTTTATAAATAATCCAATAATTAATGTACAATGTAATAAACAATGATTAATGTACAATGTAATAATCCAATGATAATCTAATATTATATGAAATACTTAAAAAAGTTTAATATTATATGAAAACTTTTTACCAATAATAAGATTTTACCAATAATTAATTTATAATATTATATGAAATACTTAAAAAAGTTTAAATGATACATAAACATTAGATTTTACCAATAATAAATATATAATATTATAATTTAAAAACGTAACAAATACTAACTGGAGACTTAACTCTCTTAAATGATGATAATTCAAAACACATATTAATTAAACAAATTAATTATTTAATTATATTTAGTTGTTTAAGTCGGTCCAAAATCATATTGAATATAAAGTGAATAGTTGTTATTTATTAAGTCCGAAATATTGAAATAAGCTTAAATGACTTAAGTTTATCTTAAGGTCAAACTTATAAGTATTGAAATAAGTTTAAAGGTCTTTAAGATAATTGTGTTTACAATAAAGTTAGTTTCGTAATTATCTTTCAAATATTTTAATAGGTGAAGGTTTATTAAAGTTATCTTTGAAATATTTTAATAGGTCAAAATATATTGAAATTAAGTTTGAATATATTACACGTTTTATTACATTTGAATATATTATGTTTCATATTTGAATTTGAATTTAAAATATGTGTTTAAGGTATTTAGTTGATTAAATGTTAAAGTACAAGCTAAACACGTTTTATTATTAAAAACCACTTCTCGTCGACGTGAATAAAATCGTACATGGCTTTGTATATTGGTTGTCTTTGAATGGTGTCTTCTTGGATAAGGCGCAAAATCCACTCCACCCTTCTTATTTTGTTGGCATCGGTTAAAGCGGGGTGTAATGGATTTGAATGTGCATTTATCTCGCCTCTTTTTATCAACCTCCAAACCATTGATAGTGCCAATTCTAAACATGTTGCCACATCTCTAATGCAAGTACGTTCGCCCATTGGTTTAGACTCAAGTATGTTTGATGGTACCACCACTCTTTTTCTTCCAGCGTTTTTGTACTTCGATTCAACAACGGATGGCTTGTTTGCTTCTTTGGTTTGAATTGCTCGTTTCCATAAATTTCTTATGGTTCTATCATGATAACCGTATTTTTGAGCAATCCATTTAAATGTACCATGAGGAAGTGAGTCACTAACTTTTTGTGACAACATTTCTTGGAAAATAAGATGCCTTAACTCATTGCTGAACCTTGGCTTATGATGATCTTGTTGCTTTGGTTCTTGTTCTTTCATATTTTGTGGTTCTTCTTTTGATTCTGAACTGGACTCTTGATCATATGCATTTGATCCAAAGTACCAAGCCCCCTATTGCTCATCTTCACTTCCTGAAGCCATTGAAGGACACTGATGCACTGATTTTTTTTTCAAAAACTGTTAAGGCTACTGTTTTTGAAGATAATTCAAGATTTTATAGACAGCTAAGTATGTTTGTTTTGATATTTTGGTGTACTGTACAGCAGTCTTTATAGACTGATCTAGAATTTTGTAAGGTGACTTTTTTCAGATTATGTTCGTAATTGTAATTGTAAGTTCTTAATTATGGCCATTTGTAAGGTCTGGAATTCGTAAGGTCTTAATCCATGTAATTGTAAGTTGGCCAATGCAAGGAGTTTGTAATTTCAAATTATGGTTGTTTTATTTTTTTGGATGGATTAAGTTCCCTCCTTTTATTAGAATGAATCTCTAAAATTTCCCAATTTGGAAAGTTTAGCATAGTTGGTTAATTTTCCCTCCATGTACAGTTCTCTCTCCTCTTTAATTACATTAATAAAATCAGTTTTTTTGTTTTACCTTTTTTTATTTTTATTTTCTCTCTCATACTTTCAATACAATCATTACTTCACACTATTATTTAATTAAAATAATACCCACTTCAACCAAAGATTCTATCTTCCTTAATATGTGTGAAAAACCCATAGTGGAAGAACATAAAAAAACGAAGGGAGTATATACTTTTATGTATAGTGAAGGGAAAGCTTGCAAGTGAAGGTAGACGAGGTTCTACGTCAACATCAAAATAAAAAAAAATGGAAACGAGACATGTAAAGGGACAAAACCTATTGTTTTAATTTTATATACTATTTAATATGAATTTTTTGTTACTTTCCTACAATTTATTGTCTTGTAGGAAATTGTTTTTTTGCATGCAAAAGATTTTGTATTTGTTCTCTAATTTTAAAAACTTAAACATATATAAAGTTATTTTTTTTGCTTGCTTTTAAACAAATTATTTTCTTATATAGATGTCCAAAATTGTTGTTGGCAAAAATATGCAATATATAAAGCGTAATTTGAAGAAGGATGTTGCTTCGACGTCTATTGTTATTAAACAGGAAAAGTAAGAGATCAGAAATTGTTGTTTTTTAATTATTTTGTTTCATTTGTTGTCGCGTGCAACTTTATGTATACATCTTGTAAAAGAGTTTTTATTGATGATAATTATGTTGCTTTTTATTTAATTTTTGTTGTTAGTAACATATTTTTAGATTCCTTAAGTGGCAGGCGAAAAGAATCCTTTCATTTACTTTCGAATTCAGGGGGACTTATGCTTTTAGGTGATATGATGTCCTTGAAACAAAAAGAAAATTTGAAAGAAATCGGGTTTAATGGTTTATTGCATGTTAATTTGTTGAAAAGCTTTCACGGTATTGTGCCTTGGTTCATCAAACAATATGACGCTGAAACAAATGTCTTTATTGTGATTCTTATTTAGTTGCTCAATTGAGGGAGAAACTAGATGGTTGTCAAAGTAGGGAAATATCTTCCCAAAAATTGTTTGATAAGATTGCGACTAATTTAAGGGATGGGGGGACTTGATTTTAAAAGGTTCTTTGTTATGTATGTCATGGTTACCTATTTGGCCCCCACCCCTCATAAGCAAGTACATTGAAGCTTAGCTAAGCCTCTGGATGATGTTGATGCAATAGGATCTATGGATTGGTGTGGTTGGGTGTTAAAAAAGCATAGGAAAAATGTGAAAAGGGCACAAAATAAGGAATTGAAATACATTCCTGTTTATGTTTCTATATTGGAATTAGCATTTTATTATAGGTTTAGTATGAAGGGAGTTTGGCCCTCAAAAGAATTACCTTTAGTACAACACTAGACCAATGATCTTTTGAAAGAGAGAGCTAAATTGGAATTAAAGGCAAGATCAATGGCCTGCGGGTGTTTGATTCTATTGCATACTAAATTACTTGAAAGAAGATTGACAAGAATTTCATTCAATTTCAACAACAAAATGTGCTGCAACAAGATTATTTGTCAATCCCTTTGCCCCGAGGTTACAAGATGCATAACGACGAGGACATTCATAATAAATCAAAAGATGTAACTTTATATTAATTTTTTTAGTACTGTTATGTTTTAAGACTTTTAAAACTTTTAATGTTTCCTTCTAAGAGTTTCATGTTGCTGGTCTTTAAAGTTTAATGTTCTATATTATAGTTATTGTTACTTTTGTAACAGTTTCATTTTATTGATTTAATTTCATTGTTTCAAACAATTTTTAAGCTCATTTGTCTCTATCAAACCGTTTAATGTTACATTTTAACAATTTCATGTTGCTAATCTAGAGTTTATTGTTTTTGTCTAACAGTTTAATGTTACTTTTTATCAGGAAATTGTTGAGGAATCAACCAAAATGAAAAGGAATATAGATATTGTTACGCAATATTATATGAACAACTTTAAGAGACTAAAATCAATGGCTACTCAAGCTATAACCTCAAATGGGCAGAAAAAGCGGAAAGACTCTCTATCGCCAACTATTTTACAATGGCTCTCTAACCGAATGTTTGGAAGGAAATAAATGATGTAGTTGGAAAACTCATGGATGTTAGGAAAAGAGCTTCTAACATAGAGTTTCCATCATTTGATTAATGTTGGCCAAGCGCAGAACAAAGAGAATATTGACAAAAGGAAAAAGAAGATGAATTGATGAATTGAAGAATTTGAAATGTTGTGTTAGAAAAACTCATTTGGTAAATACTTTTGTCACACTAGTGGAAAAAATCTTATTTGTTGCGTGACATATGTTGCGGTTTTTCAATTACGCAGCATAAAATAGGATGAAAAAACGAGGGAAAAAAAATTAGGTTCTATGTTGCGGTTCCCCAAATACCGCAGCATATAGTCAGTTTTAAAAAAAAAAAAGAAAATTACATTATATGCTGCGGTTTTTGAAGAACCGCAGCATATAATGTAAATTATATTTTTTTAAGAAAAAACGCCCATCTCATATATCCTTCTTGTTCAATAAGCTAAACTACTATTTCATTAAAAAGTTAACAAAAGCTAGTTAAACCCTTCTAAAACCCACGAAAAACCACTATTGTTGCTCTTGAATTCTTCATCTTCCTCGTTATTCAACTCACGAACAGTTGCTAAACCCACGAAACAATAGCTAAACTACTGTGTTCTTCAAAACCCACAAACAGCTATTCGAAAAACCCACGAATTCTTCAACTTCTTGTTCAAAGCATTGTTCTTGTTCATCTTCAAAATCCACGAAATTGAGGTATCATTTCTCTTTTCAATATATTCAACCCTTAGTTTTGCTAGCTATTCGATATATTTAGGGCTAATTTTTTTTATACTAATTTTGTTTTCGTTTTTCATTATAGATTACTTAACCCAAGAATTGAAGGTAATTTTATTTAGTTTTTTAACTTGCAAGTTCATCTTTTTATTGTTTTACTCGTAATTTAGAGCTAAAGATATCAAGTATTTGTGAATTTGACATTTTCATGTTTATGTTATTAATTTGTTAATTATTTGTGTATTTTGTTAAAAATGTAGTTTGTTGTTGTAGATATGTTTTAATTATTAGAATTAGATAGAATAAACATATTTTTAGGGTTAAATGATTTATTTTTAGGCTTAATATGATGTATGAAGTATAGAATTAGAATATGTTTGGTTATATAGAATTAGAATATGAAGTATGAAGTATGAAGTATACAGTGTTACTTATTTTAAATGATTTTATTTTAGAATGTAATGTAGTGGTTATATAGAATTAAAATATAAAGTACATATTTAGGGTTAAATATGTTTAGTATAAATAAGTATATATTTTTAAGGTTAAATATATTTGGTATAAATAAGTATATATGTTTAAAAATGATTATAATTTTGTTTTGAATTAATTAATCACACTTAGGATGACAAAAGATCGTTCTTGGATGCATGAAAGCATTAAATCTTCAGAATTTATTGATGGCATATTAGAATTTTGTAGTATTGCCGTAGAATTTTGTAGAACTACGTGCTAAGTTGCGTTTTTAAGGTTTTTAAAGCGTTTTAGGCACTTTCTCGCATAAAGTAGTTCAAACTAGGTTTGTTTTGCATGAAACTTGGCACACAACACTATTTGATATATATTATTATGTTGAAATGGTTAGAATTGAAAACAATAGACATATGCTTGAAATTACGTGTTAAGTTGCGTTTTTAAGGTTTTTAAAGCTTTTTTGGCACTAACATCTATTATCTTTTAGTGCTTTGTTCAAGATAATGGTATTCATCGCGGCTACTAGTAAATTATGAGTAAATTAGATGAGTTCTTAATTG
Source organism: Amaranthus tricolor (assembly GCF_026212465.1). Classification (NCBI taxonomy): domain Eukaryota; kingdom Viridiplantae; phylum Streptophyta; class Magnoliopsida; order Caryophyllales; family Amaranthaceae; genus Amaranthus; species Amaranthus tricolor. Next base: position 16,464,014 of record NC_080053.1, read on the forward strand.
AAAAATTTATAGGGAATGTGTTACTAGTAAGTTATGTGATGATGAGAATCTAAGGGTGGATTATAATTATAGTAGGAGACTACTCTAATGACTTGGTTTTGATTAGTTAGTGTTCTTGGATATGTTGTTTAATTAGAAGATATGGATCTTGTAGTAGATACTAGAATAGTGAAAATGAAGACTTTGGGATATATTGCTAATAATCGTGGTATTAGTTTAGAGAATTATGGTTATGGTAAAATGTTGAATGATTGGATGTTCTTGAAAGTATCTAAGGTTCTTGTGGAAATCATTAGTTGAATGGATAAATTAGCTGTGTTCTTTTATCTAGATAGTTTATTATTCTTGTTTGGTTTCTTGGTTTTGAGTTTAGATGAACATAGAAGTGTTGAATTGGAAAAAATCTACAAAGGGAATTGTGGAGATGTATGATCTTTACAAGAATATAAGTTAGTCTAAAGTAAGGTTATATATTTTGATGATATTAAGAGTTGGAGTTAGAACTTGCCCAATCTTTAAAATTAGAAATATTAGAATAGAAGTTGGAACTACGATGCGGTCATAGGAGGAGATGCAATGAGTTATATGAACCTAGTTTGTAGTATCGAACGCTTTATTGTGATGTTATGTTTGTTATGCTTCAGGAGGCGACGTCATCAAGGAACCTTTCTAGTAATCGCGGAGAAATAGACTTAGCTTCTTGAAGCGTCTTTGGTGAGCAGTAACAGTCCCTTAAAGGGATCTGGCCAGACTACTTTTCTTGAAAATAATTTTATTAAAGCTCTTTTGAAATTAAAAATTGTTGAGACAAATGTTGTGATGGCTTATGATGATATTGTTATATGGGTCAATGGATCGGGCTTACGAGCTGGTCATTGACGGAGTGGTGGGACATCGTCTCTTGCTCCCTGGTTTTGAGGTGAGTTGTCATTCAGATATTCACTAACTTTACCCGAGAGTGACATAGCCTTAGAGCTATAGGGCACCTCTCAAACTAGACTCCCTGTGCGCACATAGATCTAGGAAACTGATGTTGCTTTTAAACTTCTGTTTTGATTTACTGTGTTTTGTTGTTTTGGATTATTACCTCTCATACAGTTTAATCTAATCCCTTGTTGCTTCCATCTTTTAGTTTGTGTATAGATCGAATCCGGTCGGGAGCACTGGGTTAGCAGACTTGATTAGAGTTCCAAAGATGTCATATTGAGCAGAGCACATGGAAATTTATAGTTTTGTATTAGGATTATGTTAAGTGTATAATAGACTTGGTTGTGTTGGTTATATTGGACTTAAAGTGAATTGTATGATTTCCTTATGACTTAGATAGATTCTTGGATTGAGAATTAGCTGATTTAGCTATGGTTTAGAACTAAAGGCTCATTTGCACAAGTTTTAAAATTGAGATTTGAGTTTTCTTGGAAATTAATCCTTGTGATGACCCTGTTTACTCTGTCAACGGTAAGTCGGATTTTTACAGTATGTTACATTTTTAAATTATAATATTATTAATTTAATATTATGTAAAATCTAATGTATATATTATATAAATTTTATTTTTTTATTATTTTATATAGTATTTAGGTTTTATACGACATTCCAAGAAAAACACGCACTTCGACAAAAGAGGAAATGCGTGAATTGAAGAACAAGGTGGCCGTGTATGTAACTAATTTATGTGTTTGGTAGTGTAATTAGTTTAGATTTTTGATATATATATATATATATATATATATATATATATATATATATATATATATATATATATATATATATATATATATACATATATATATATATATATATATATATATATATATATATATATATATATATATATATACATATATATATATATATATATATATATATATATATATATATATATATAGACGTTAATTGTACAGCAACTAACTTGTTTGTCTTAAGAACCAGATAGACATTTTCCATGGGGTACAATCAAAACAATTGCATTGCAACATAACACATCTAGGTGGACAGTAGCAAGGCTTTGGGAATCAGCCAAAACAGCAATGCAAAATGGCATTGTAGTTGATGTAAATAGTAGAAAAAGGGGAAGAGTTGGTAGGAAACTAAGAGTCTTTGACAAGACTCTACTTAATGTTGTTCCAATTGAAAAGAGGACCATAATTGGAGCAATGGAAGTGCAATTGGGCATTGGGCATTCACAAGTTTATAGAATGATGAAATCTGATAATATTAGAGCCCATAAAAATTCAATTAAACCAAAACTTTCTCATAACCACAAAATAAGAAGACTAAACTTTATTCTATCCCAAATAATACCACCTACTATAGACAACCCACCAAAGTTCAGTTTGATGTATAATGGCGTACACATCGATGAAAAATGGTTCTATATGAGTAGGGAAATACAAAGGTACTATTTATTCCCATGGGAAGAGGAAGAACCATACAGGTGTGTGCCAAACAAAAATTTCATAGGTAAAGTAATGTTTATAGCAGCCGTTGCAAGACCTCAAATTAGTACTGATGAAGAAGTGTTGTGGGATGGAAAAATAGGAATTTTTCCATTCACTGAGACTTATTATGCAATAAGAAGGTCAGTAAATAGACCAGGAGGTACACCACAGCTAAGATCAGAGCAATAACAAAAGTTACACGAGATGTCATTCGAGATAAACTAATCAATGAAGTTCTACAAGCAATCAGATTGAAATGGCTAGCAAATGGAGTCAAAGATATTTGGATTCAACAAGATAATATCAAGCCACATATTTTAACAAATGATCAAGCATTAAATGAAGAAGCTAACAAAGATGAAGTTAACATAAGACTAGTTTGTCAACCGGCATCCAGTCCAGATATGAACATCTTAGATTTGGGTTTGTTTAGTGCACTACAATCAATTCAATTCAAGTCATTCCAGAAAGACCTCAAAGATTTGATCAAGGCGGTCAATGATGCATACGACACTTTTAAACCAAAACTTTTGAACTACACGTGGATACAATATCAACTATGCATGCTAGAGGTGTTGAAAGCTAGAGGTGGTAATAATTACAAGAATCCACACATTGGAAAACAAAGATTAGACAGGTTGGGTATGTTGCCAAGACAATTAGAAGTTCCTCCAGAACTTTAATGCAGCACGTCAATTTTTATCTCATGGTATATTTGATCTCAATGATCTTCCACAAAAAGATTGAAATTAATTATCAACATGTAGAAATGAATTAACACCCTTATAGTTTTGGATCACAAGGGTTGTCTAACTTTAGTTAAGTAGACATTTTGTAAATATTACAATATTATGTAGACATGGATCAACATTTTGTAAAGGAAAGAACATTTAAGACGACATTTTGTAACTATCAACTTATGCACACCTCTCCATTTAGTCATTGAGGTGGTTATTACACACAAAAATCTAATCAAGTTAAACATCATTCATCAATCCAAGCTTCACTTGTGTACGTTTATTTAACTCTCAGAATTAAGGTTTAACATCATTTGAAATTGTACAAATGTAAGTACTTTAGCCTCATCTTAGTGCTTGAAACGGCATTGAGACAAAACACATTAACCATTGCCAAATCAGTAACTTAATTAAGTTTCAACCTCATACCAAGCAATTTATGTGGCAATAAAACAACAAAATATGTTAATATCTCATGCTCATGTCAAGTAATCGAAGGTGACAATGAAACACATTACAATATACACATTTCATCAGAGAAATAACAATCATCATTGAGAAAGCAGATAAGTATGGGGCACAATACATAGCATGGCCAACAAGATAACATTTTTCATGAGCATAAACATCATCATAAATAATTAAGTAAAAGTTAGAATGCTCATGTGTGAAGACCACGGATTGTCGTCTTGCGTGGCAGCTTTGGTTTAGGTTCTACCTTCTCAAATAATGCATAATCCTACTCATCTGGTAAACCGTGGTACCAAGGCGAGGGTTCTTGTTCAGGATCATTAAGAGAAGTTAATTCCCCACAATTCAGATAATAATGATCATACCAAGAACCAAAGATATTGTCATATTTGATACATTCTCTTTGGACATCAGTTAATGAGTCGAGCGATTTTTCCTTTGTGTCCATCTCCAAAGGCAACCAAGCAAGGTAATCTTATAACAGAACAGAGGATGTAATATACCAAAATTAGATATACATAGAACCAAAATCAGTACTAAAAATAGAACCATTTACATGAGTCTAAGATAATCAAAATCAGATCAAAACAGAAACATTTACATGAGCATAACATAACATAAAACTACAAAAAAACAAATCAAAATAAATAAACAAACTTAACAACATGCAAGCCTCAAAAGGATAGTAAAAATTAGAACATAATCAATAAACAAAATCAAAAACAGAACAATATTAATAAACAAAATCAAAATCAGATCCAAACAGAACCATTTACATGAGTATGACATAACATAAAACTACAACAACAGATCAAAATCAATAAACAAAATAAACAACATGCAAGCCTAAAAAAGATAGTAAAAATTAGAACATAATCAATAAACAAAATAACATGGAAGATTATCATAAATGGAAAACACGTCAGAAAATAATCAAAATAAGATCTAATCAGATTAATGGCAGATCAAAAGGATAATCAAAATAAGAACATAATCAAAATCAAAATCAGATCAAAATAACATAACATAAAACTACAACAGAGCAGATCAAAATCAAAAAATAATCAACATCAAAATAACATACAAGATTATCATAAATGGAAACAAATCAGAGGAAGTAGTACAATCAGATCATGATTATCGGATTAAAACCAAATCAAAGGGATAATCAAAATCAAAACATAATCAAAATCAAAATCAGATCAAAACAACATAACATAAAACTACAATAGAATATATCAGAAAACACAAAACATGATAATCTTACAAAAAGATCCCATGTAGAGGAACTCAAACTAAATCAGAACCAAGAGTAAAAAGATCATACCAGATGATGATTAAACCGAAATAGATCATGATTAAACCGAAATAGATCAAACCAAAGAGTATCAAGACTATACCATAACCAATAGGATCAACTCGAAAAACCCATATCTAATGCAAAATCAAATAAAAAACCAAAGAAAATCAAATCCCCATTTCGTGAACGATTGGAATTAAAGAATAAAAAACCAAAATCACCATTTCTACAGATTTGTTCAGATTATTGTGTGTGAGAGAGAGAGAGAGCTGGGGGATGGACGACTGATTAGGGTTTGGATTGGGGTGCGGGTTAGGTTTATATAAGAGGTGTTAAATTAGGATTTTAAAATGAACGGTGGGGATCAACACATTTTGCATCTGATGGATCTAAACAATCTCACCATTTATGTGAGGGAGTTGGGAAGGCGGGTTTAAATGGGAGAATGTATGAATTGGGATGGTGGGTTTAATGAGAGATTAGGTGGGTTTTTAATGGTAGAAATAAATATGAAAGGAATATTAATTTTAGTTGGGAATAGATAAAGATTAAATAGTGGTAGGTATAAAAGTTAATGAGGTATAGAGTAAGATAAAAATAGGAGTAGGTAGAACTTTAAATGATTGTTTTATTATTAAAAATAGAAATGTAGCAAGTAATATAAAATTGCCAAATATAAAAAATGTAGCGAGTATTATGGAACGGAGTAAGTATATATATATATATATATATATATATATATATATATATATATATATATATATATATATATATATATATATATATATATATATATATATATATATATATATAGATTTTGGATCAAATGAGAAGGGGTATGAAAATGAGAAGGGTGAGAAGTAATCTAAAGCATTCATTTTTTTGATCAACGGACAGATTTAATTTGTTTAATTTGATAGTTGCACGCGGTTCATTTTGCTTTTTACATGTAATATGAACCGGTTTTTTATTGATTAACCGGTTCAATATATAAAGAATTTTTTTTTCTCTCTCCTACTTTACTTTCCTCCCGTTCCATCTTCCTCAAGAATTTTCGTTTGAATCTGCATCTTCCTCCCGTTCTTCAACACTTAATCTGCTTTACTTTCGTTTGAATCTCGACATTTTCATTGTTCTTCAATCGTTCTTCGAATTTATTTCAGGTATTTCTTCAATAAAACTCAACAATGTAGACATTTTTGCTTGTTTTGTGTTGTTGTTTCAGTTCTTGAATTAGTATATAAAAACACAACCGTTCTTGATTTAAGGGTTTATTTTCTTCGATTTTTGGTGTTTATTTGAATATTACTGTGGTATTTGATATTTAGGGTTAATTTCTGTTGATCTTCATTCTGCGATTTTACATTTTCATTCGATTTTTAGGGTTTTGATTTTTTTATTCTCGACATTTTGATTTTTATTCTGGATTTGAGTATTATTCTGTTATTTAGTTGTCATGATGATTGTCAGAAGGTAATGTTATTCTCGACATTACATTTTCATTCTTTTTCATTCTGGATTTTCATTATTCTCGACATTACATTTTCATTTCCTTTACATTTTGATCTTCATGATGATGACTTCAACTTCGATTATCACACTTTTTTTTAGTTGTCATGGCAAAAACAAGAGGTTCGTCAACTTCGAAGTCAGGTCATCAACGAGGTCGCAATATTCCAGTTGATATTCCCTCCACTTCTAATTTACATTTGAATTCCAACACAAGAAAGAGAAGAGCTGAGGAAACTGACAATGTACAACAAAGGTCTGTAAGGTAATTTTATTGACTAGTATGTTGAATTCCAACATTGTAATTCCAACAAAGTATTCCAGGTCATCAACATTGTAATTATTCATAGTCATAGTATCATTTATTGATAACATAGTATCTTTTTCTAAGAACATTGTACATTTTTTTTGTTGTTGCAGGTTGAGATCTACATTTCAGACCAAAAGTAGACCTTCTCAATTGATCAAATTGATGAAGGGATTCACTGAGAAACAAAAAATCTCAGTGAGAGAGATTGGTTTTGGTGGCCTTCTTAGTTTAAAGTTATGTAGAAATCCATCTGCAATGCTTGGTTGGCTTGTAGATTGTTTTGATCCCGGTAGTTGTATGTTTTCAATAGACTCTTTCAAGTGCTTTCAAATTTCTGAACATGACGTATATGATGTTTTTTGTCTACCTCTGAATCCAAACAATGATGTAGAATTAGTTTCAAGGTGTGCGAACAAGTATAATCCTGATTTTCCCTTGAAACAAGAATTTAGATCCTTTTTTGGTTATGAAGATACAAATGCAGCAATTCCCTTAGAATTGCTTGAACGAATGATCCCTAAGATGATTGATGGTGGGGATGAGTTCAAGCAACTTTTTGTTTTGCATGCTATTTCTTCTTTCTTAGCCCCTACCCAAAACAGAACAATAGACCTTAAGATTGTAAAGTCTATAGTAGATCCGAATAAGATTAGTACTTTTAATTGGTGTAAATATGTTCTTGATCAGTTTTGTGACTCTGTTGTTAGATATCGTAAAGGAAAGTTGCAATTTTTTTCTGGATGCATTGTTTTGTTGGAAATTATTTATTTTCATCGTTTGAAATTCAAGAATATCTCTTTGCCATCCTCTTTACCTCTTATCTCTCATTGGACTGATAAGGATGTGTCAAAAAGAATTAAGGAGGAAACATCTGCTAATCATTTTGGCAGTGGTTTAATTTTGAGTACATATCCTGTGAGTGAGACGATGGTGTTTGAGTATGGTCAAGCTGTTGGGTTAAAGGTGAACCACGTTGATACTGCACAACCAAGTGTAAATGAAGAATCCTTCAGAGATCAAACAGTGCAAGACGATGATAAAATTGAGTTTCAGTTGCCTTCAAATGCAATGCGTAATTCTGATATACGCCGATTAGCCGGAGATGTAAGTATAATCTTACTTATTTATGTTGCCTTCAACATAGAACACAGTAGCTATACATTGTCATAGTAACTTTTAATCACAATATAGTATCTTTTTCTAAGAACATAGTAGCATTCACCTTGGCAACAAATATTTTTCAAAATTTCAAAACAGAACACAGTA
>NC_080053.1:16474647-16527147 GCF_026212465.1 Amaranthus tricolor
TTCTAGAAACCTTTACCCCCTTAGAAGAGCCTTCTTTTTCTTGTTTCCACCTTGATAAACCACAAGTGGGACACTCAATCAATTTTTCATGCTCTTTCCAAAAAAGAATACAATCATTTTCACAAGCATCAATCTTAAAATAATCAAGCCCCAAGTCTTTAATGAGTTTCTTAGCCTCGTAATAAGAAGTTGGAAGGTTAGCGCCATAGCCTTGACGTTCTAATTGGAGTAAACTATCAAAAGACTTATCAGACCAATTATTCAAAACCTTTAAATGTAATAATTTAACAATATATGACAACTTAGACATTGTTGTGCCATGCATTGTTAATGGTTCTTGGTACTCCTCTAAAAGTTTGAAAAACTTTTTTGCATTTGCATTAGGTTTCTCATACTCCTCAACATTATTTAAAGCCTCTTGAGCACTCCCAACATTCATAGCACCAACTCCACAAGCATCTTGCAACATTGTGAAACCACTATCAGTGTCATTGGACTCATTAACATCATCCCCTTCACTTGATTCAACTAATTCTTCCCCGTGAAGTTCCCAAAAAGTGTACTTCTCATACATTCCACTCTTAAGCAAGTCTAATCTTACATCACATTTTGTTTTAAGAAATATATTGCGACAACAATTACAAGGACACCTAATAGTAGTACTATCTCGATCATCTTCTCTTACTTTGGAAAGAGAAAAATTTAGAAACTCATCAACACCATTTACATAATCAATAGATGAACGATCTTTTACTTTGACCCATGCCTTATTCAAAATCATTTCCTATATTTAAAGTTTATAATAATTAGATTATATAACATTCAATAATATCACCAAGAACTCCTTATAATATTGTTAACAATTCATACAAGAACAAGAACAATTTAACAACTTGTAGAAGAATTTAATTTTGAGTTGTTCGTAAAACAATTTAACGATTCAAAAAGAACAAGAACAATTTAAATTTTTGAAAGAAACACAAGAACAATTTAACAACTTCAATAACAATTTAACCACGGTGTGAAAGGGAATTTTAAGTTTAAGTTCTTTGAAGAACAATTTAACAATAAAAACAAGAACAAAGATTACCATTTGTTCCAATGTATGCGTGACAAATCAATTTAGAAAATATTTTCAATACATGACAAATCAACTTAGACAAATCAACTTGAATAAACAAGAGCAATTTAAGAAGTTCACATGAGGGAATAATTAGAACAAAGCCCAGAAAACGCAAGTAAAACTTGTTCCAGAAAGCCCAGACAAATCAACTTGTTCTAGAAAACGCAAGTAAAACAAAGCCCAGAAAGCCCAGACAAATCAACTTGTTCCAGAAAACGCAAGTAAAACTTGTTCCAGAACAACCCATAAACTTGTTCCATAATTAGAAAACGCAAGTAAATCAAGAAAAACGCAAGTAATTTCCAATACACATACATAAATCTTATAATTAGAACAAAGCCCAACAAAAAAGCCGAAATCTTGTTCCTTCGCAGAGCCAAGACCGAAAATCAGTACAACCCAACAATTCAAACTGATGAAATACACATACATTAATCTGATAATTACAACAAAGCCCAAGAAATTCAAAGAACAACCCATGAATTGAAATCAACAAGAAACAAGAACAACAAATTTAAAGAAAACGAAAGGCAAAAAAAAATTAAAACTACCTGTCGTGGGTTCAGAGGCGGCTGAAGGGCAGCGTAGCGGCAGCACCGGCGTGCAGAAGGCGGCTGAAAAAGCGGCAGAGGTTCCGATGTGCAGGCGGCAATGGCTTACCTCCGGTGTGCGGGATTAGGGCTTGTGAGGGAATCGGGTTTGTGAGGGAAGGCTATGGGCGGGGTATATGGTTTCTGAAATTTCGAAGGGAGGGAATTGGATTATGAGGGATTGGGGTTTATTTTTGAGAGGGAAATAAAAAAAAAATTATTAGTATAAGGTTTTTTGCAACGACTTTATTGTATCTGTATATTTAAATATTTTTCGCAACAATATATACTGTTACGAATTATTTATCTAATTTTAGCAACAACATTGTTTGTTGCAAAAAATTGGCTTACACCGGGAAATTATTAAAAGGGGTGGGAAAATTTTTTTTTTTTTTTGGCAACGATTATTTAGCAACAACAATGGATTTTGCAACAACTTATATTTTTCGCAACGAAAAAAATTTAGTCGTTGCTAAAACTTGTTGCTAAAAACAAGTTTTCTTGTAGTGTAGATTAATTTTTTTTATTTTAAAAAAATAAAATTGCTTAGGCAACCACAAACTAGTGTTAAAAACAGTCTTAGTAGTTATTATAGTCTTTTCATGTAGCTAATATTAATTACTTATTACAAACTTTTAACTCATTATTAGTTTATGCTTGTATTTAGTGTAAATATTTTATAGAGGAAAGAAAAATCAAATTAAGAGAACAAGGTTATTCTAGTAGAAAATTAAAGGAATTTTATGGTTGTCAAAAGTAAGAAATAATTGTAAAATAATGGAGAAGAAAAACTAGAAGAATTAATCTTCTTATTTTGGGGGTAAAAATCTACCATAGTGAGATAGAGGTGAAATATTTTCCTCCTACATCCTTTTAATTATTATCATCTTCCTCATATCATTTGATTCTTTATCCTCCATTTTCCCTTTTAACTTCATATCTATTTAGCTTTATTTGTATGATTTCACTTTTATTTTCCTCTTAAATAACTACAAAAAAAAGACCATATACCGACTGAAAGTTCTGACTAACACAAAACAGTCAAAAATTTCCGACTGAAATGTGTTAGTCGGAATTTCAGACTAAACTGCTACTAAATCCATGTTAGTCGAAAATTTCAATTGAATCTCCTATTATTTCGTTGGTAGTCGAAAATTTTTGGACTAAATTTTATACTAAAACAAAAATAGTTGGAACTTTAAAATTGGAAAAAGTGAGAATTACTCCGCGCATTAATCTCCGACTACATTTCCGACTGAATTTTAGTCGGAAAAATTATCGACTGTTTTCCGACTAAAATTCAATTGATAAATAATTATAAAGACAGCACAAAAAGAATCACTAAGTTATAAAAACATTAAAGTACAAGTCATTTGTCAATAAATATAGGGATAATGCAATAAGGATCACTAAGTTATATGCTCCCTAGTGGTTGAAGTGTTGTTTGATGCTTTGATGCAAGAGGTTAAAGGTTTAAACTCTAGTTCCAACAATTGGTGAAAACTGTGATAGTTTAATATATGAACTGAATTGGATCCAAATTTGGGTTTCATATATGGGTTTGGTTTGTTGGGTGAAACATTTTAAAGTAAATTTTTTTTGAGTAACATATTAGTCGCAAATTGGTAAGAAAATGGTCGGAAATTTTTCTAAAACTTTTTTTTCATTTTAGAACAAATTCAAGATTAAGTCTTTCGAACGAAATTTCGACTAAGTAGAACATTATAAATGATTTATTTTTTTCCGGCCAACATGTTAGTCATGAATTGGTAGGAAAATGGTCGAAAATTTTTCTTAAACTTTTTTTGTGATTTTGGGATCAAATTCAGGATAAATATTTTCCCACTAAATTCCGACTAATTGAAAGTCAGAAATTAGTTGAAAATCAGTCGAAAAGCCTATTATTTTCTAACTAATTTGTTTGTCGGAATTTCCGACTAACTTTTTGACTGATTGATGTTAGTCAGAATTTTTAATTGTTTTCCTACTAAAATAAAATACTGACCAATGTGATTCTAATTAACAAATTCAGTCAATATGAACCTATACCGACTAAAATCCAATTGAATTTGTTAATTGGTAGAAGTGCGTGTTTTTGTAGTGAATAATTTTATTCATAATACAACAACCATGCTAGAAGTTAAAAGTCCATGATGAATTCACCCAAGTGTTATTTTAACAATGGCTGTATCCATTAAGAATTAAGATGGGGTTATATGTAGAAATCTGATTTAATTGTAGTTGAAAATATTTGGGTCAAATTTGTACCAAAATAGTTGTATTTTCTAGCTGAACTATCAATACATTAATTTCTGTCGCCTGTACAATTATTATACTTGAATGAATATGAAACTATAACTTTTAAAGAACCTCACGTCTCTAAGCTTCATTATAACATCAGCACGACTGCCACACGTTTATGAATACTCTTTGTATTCTATTCCCTCCGAACCAATTTAGATGTCTCATTTGCTTGGGCACGGTTATTAAGGATGGTGTGGGTCCATTAAAAAGGGAAAGTAGTAAAGGATAAGTAGTGATGGGTAGTTGGGTAAGTAAAGTATATGTGGGTATATTCGTAATTACTTGTGTGAACTAAGGATATTTAGGTATAAAAAGATTGACAAAAATAAAAATGGAACAACCAAAAAGACTTTACCAAATAAGGAAATGGGAAAACTAAATTGGTTCGAAGGGAGTATTAAATTTGCATATTTATATAAATATTAATTTTCAGTTATTGAATAAGATAAATATTAATGTAAATAAATAAATAGTAAGATTAACACTATGTTTGAATTGAAATAAATAAAGAGGAAAGAAAGAAAGGAGTTTAAATTAATACAAAATTTTTATTTGGACAACAAATTTTGTTCAAATACATTTTCTTTTTACAAGATGCAGTATTCCTTTTTCTCAGTCTTTACCTCTTCCTTACCTTTTTCATCCGTCTCTTCCTCTTCTATTTATTTATTTTCTCTTCTAATTTATTATATAAATATAGTTTAAGATAAAAATAATAAATTTGTGAATTATTTTAAATTAAAGTTGTGGGGATAAACCAAATTAAAAAGACAAATGAGTAATGAGTAACAAGAATTGACTTCATATTCAAGGCAGTTATAAAGGGATTATTAGAATACTTGTCTATGAAAAAGGTTAACGTAGTAGTAGTATCATTTAAATCATCTAAATTCAAAGACTACCTAATAAGTAAGACTATTCAAATCCAATGTTTTAGTAGCAACAAACTTGAGCATTCACTCAAAACTCCATTTTTTATTTTTAAAGTTCAACAAATTCTTTATTTAAATACTTCATTATTTCCATCAAAACCTTGAAAATTTCTAAGACGACTCTGTTCAAGTCTTGCGATCACTCCATCTCGATGCTATTTAGTTCAGAGCCCAGAGGTGTAAACTCTTGTATCTCTTAATGATAGCTGAGTATCTATATCATCTTTATATTACTCCCCTGTTTTTATATATTCTTTTCAAATAAAATTTACGAATTTCAGCGTTAAACTTTAACTACGGTTTCTCATCGATATATAAGAAAAAACATATTTATGTGGAATCTTGTTAGATTCGTCTTAATATATACAATCTAAATATCAACTTTTTAAAATTTTTTAAAACTCAATTAAATTTATTTGATTTTAAAGATTGCATAGGAATCTAACAAAAAAAGTAAATGGTATAAAAATTTGAAAACAGAGGTAGTACTTAAATGATGTATTTGAATATTCAAACAAATGGGACAACCAAAATTGACTTCAAACAAATGCAAAGAAATTCTTGATCTTGTATTACTTTTGAAATGTACATATCCATTTTTCTATCTACTATAGAACTATCATCATTATCGTGTAAGTAGCATACCAAATGCTTCAACCATTCTACTAATATCTACCATTCATTCGATTACTTATTCATCCATTCATCCATTTATATCGAAATGTTAAGATCAATCTTAGGCTTCTTAGACAACACAGGCAAATTTACAAGAGAACTGCATTTGGGACATCTAGGATCATTCTTAGAAATCAACACATACAGCAAGCAACCAGGGCAAGCTGCAGCTACCAATAGGCCTCCATTTTGATTACTTAATGGGTCCCGCTCATCGGAAACTGATGAGTTGTTGGACGGAGATGGAGTTGACATCATCAACAAACGTTTCTTAGAAGACGATGATGAAGATGATGTAGTGGGTGAGGCTCTCTCAGCTCTATCAAGGGCTGATTTCACTTTGTCTAAAGTACAAACACTTGTATAGGAAATGGGTGAATCATTGTTTGAGACAAGCTTTAAATCTAAACTTGGGTGTTCAAGTAGACCAAGTGGAGTACTCTGTTTTATACTGTTTGTTGAGGATGATTGAAGAAAGCTTGTATTTAAATCATGGTGTTTTGGGGACATTTTGTTTGCTGCATTCCTCTGTTCATTTGCTGTATATGCAGGGTTGCATCTCTGTAGAAACACTTTTCCTGACTGCAAATTATACCCAAATTTACTGTCAATTCCTTGCAACATTACCCTTTTCAACATGATAACATACTAAATGGTTAGTGATACTAAATGGTAGTAATGGAAATGATTTATAATGTAAAATTTCATCAAACGTTCTATATCATTCCCATGTTAATAAAACTTTGATTACAAAAAAGTTTTTTTTTTTACAAATTTCCCTTACCACCTAATATCATATCTCTCAATGGTAATGCATTGGAATGAATTTTATGAAGAAAATGAAATGATTGGGGTTGGACAAGCATGACCATCAAGGTAACCAAAATACTTTTTAACTAAAATTACACTAGTTTTCAATTTCTATTACTACCTACCAAAAGCCGTAAAATTACATAATAAAACCCTAGAAAAACCAATGACAATAAATAGATAGTAATCCCTTCTATACTAATGAAATCTCTAATTTGATTTTGCACACGTATAAATGTACTATTTTGATTCTAAATATCTCTAATTGTAATTGTTTTAAAAAAAGGTTAACTTATTAATAAGTTTGCATTGAGACGAATTAAACAAGATTTTACTTGACTACCAGTATGTTTTAACTTATAAATTGAAAATAAAACACAAGTAATTAATGTACAATGCCATAAAACAAACAAAGCATTTAACTAGACTAGGAAGAATTATTAAGCAAATACTAAGGGGCGGATATGCGTATAAGACGGACTGGATGAGATTATCTCTGCATGTGTAAAGAGCTAATTCGGTCACTATTTTAACCGTTACATAATCCAATATCAATAGAGCTTTAAACGAATATCTTTGGGCATTACCTTCAAATTACAAACGAAATAAACTAAAAACAATCATAACATGTGAAAACCATGGATGAAATCGACTAAATGAATCAAAATAAATCAATAAGAGAACAATAGACCCAAATTAACATAGTATTTAAATCTAGAATTGGTTTGAGAAAAAATATACAAGTCCAATTCAATAAAATGTAGCAGTATTAACAGATAGAAAAGAATCGTACTTGGAATCGTAGTTATTTAGGTGTAAATTATTGCAAAAATACCAGCAATTAGGAACAACTTTTGGATGATGAAACTAGATTGCAACCAATATTCTATTGAATGAATTAATTATTATAAAGGATTGCATTTCGAAATGTTTAAATACATTTAATGAGTCACACATTGATCATGGTAGCATTTATTAATCAAAATTAAATGATACAATAAAAACCCTACAAACTAAGCAATAAATATATTGAATTTTTAAACTCATCCAGCACCATAATGAATACTGAAATATTCAAAGTTCAATTTATTTTTTCTTTTGAAAAACCCATCATTATTAAACATTCAAGAATTGAAAATTCCACAATTTAAAGCCAAAACAAAGATCATCGATCATCAAACAAACCCATCACTTGAATTTTATTGAAAAAAATAATCGAACAAAGTTCATGAACTTCCATAATTGTGAAATCTTCAAAGTTAAAAACACTTTGTTTTTTATTAATTAATTAATTCATCATCAATTAACATTAAACAATTCAAAGTAAAAACAAATAACATATTTATGCTCAAAAGAACCCATTATTTGAAATTTTAAATGAAAATTAAAAAACAAAACAAAAAAGAGTGGAGGAAATTGAAAAATTACCTTAAGATCAAGGCGTTTTTCCCAACCAGTAGGGACACGTAAATCAAGGTCTAACTCTTTAGATTCAACACCAAAACACCCACCACCAAGAAAATCACGAGTAATTAACCCAGAATTAGCTTCACTTTTAATCTCCATACTCATCATAATTCAATTCAATTCAATTCAAATTCAAATTCAAATTAATTAAAATTTAATTCAATACAAGCCTAGAAAATAAAAAGAGAATAATATAATACAAGAACAAAAAAGACAGAGAGATTGAATTCTGAAGAAGAAGAAGAAGATGATTATGATAAATAAATAAATACTGTTGAGTAGTAGAAAGGGAAAATTGATGGGGAAAGAATTAATTAGTAGAGAAGAAAGAAATAGAAAAAATTAAATGATGGGTTTGGAATTGGGTGTGGGAAATGAATTAAATAACATTAATTAGTTTTGGTTTTTATTGGTGTTGGAATAAATGGGTAGGAGAAGAAATGAAGAATGAATGAAGAAAAAAAATGGTGGGGTTGGTGATTAATTCAAAACAAGAAGTGGGAGGGCGTGTCAGTAATTGTGGACATTTAATGTCATAAATATTGTTATTATGAACCTTGTAAGTCTACATTTAATGTCATGGATTGGCCTCTTTAGCTGCTCATTAACTATCATGTCACATATACTATCATAATGGATCTTCAATTCACTTCAAAAGTAAAATTCAAAATATATTTATTTAAAATAAATATTTCCTCTCTTCCAATTTGCATGTTTGATTTTTCACGTAGTTTAATATGTTAATTTAATTTTTAATATCTTTATTTATGAATTATAAAAAATTATCAAAATTTAATATTAATAATTTTTGCAATAAGATGAATCAAACTAGATCTCACTTGACTATATTTTAACTTATAGATTAAAAATTAATCACAAATTAAGAATAATGATTAAATAGTGTTATTTTTACCAATGTTGTAACTAATTTAGAACGGAGAAAGTATAAAAATAAAATGAAACAATATTACTCCTAAGTTCTAATATATCAACTTATATTAACTTAGGAAAAAATACCTAAAATAATTCAACTATTTTCGTGATTTTCTTATAATAATCCTATTTATTGATTAACCATGAAAAATCCTAACTTATTAGGGTGTTTGCCTAGAATAAACTCAGATAACTGAATCACTTGTTATAGTAGGTAATTTACTAAAAAAATAAAATGAAAAATTGATGTAAAATTAGAGAAAAATGTAAAAATTTTACATAATAAATTTTGAATGATAAAAAAATTAGAAAAAAAATAAACATTTTTTTACATTTTTTTCAACATTTTTATTTTAATTTATCTTTTTTAATAAAATAAAACTTATTTTAGGAAGTCATCTAGTTACCGATTTTATTTTAACCCTAAAAGTTTGGATCATTCATGGTTAATTAATAGGTAAAATTATTTTTAAAAAATCATAAAAATGTTAGATTATTCCAGATAATTTTTCCTTGAATTTACCACTAGTAATAATATTTTTCTTCATAATATATCACTATCATATTCATGGGCATTTTCATTGGACTA
Source organism: Amaranthus tricolor (assembly GCF_026212465.1). Taxonomy (NCBI): domain Eukaryota; kingdom Viridiplantae; phylum Streptophyta; class Magnoliopsida; order Caryophyllales; family Amaranthaceae; genus Amaranthus; species Amaranthus tricolor. Next base: position 16,484,071 of record NC_080053.1, read on the forward strand.
AAGGAATATACAAGTACTTCTATTATAATCTTTTTGTTCTAAGAAATTTATTGCACTCTTTTTTATTTGTCTCACCAAATTTACACCATTTTTATTTTTTAGTCATTACTCACATTTTCTCTTTTATCACATTTACATACTTTACTTGTTTTTTATCTAATCCATGTATTTCTCTAATTACCTTATAATATTTTTATCTCTTTTATTTCTGTCAAATTTCTACAGCGTAAATTTAATGGAACATAATCAGTATTTGATGATGACCTTACTTTAGGTTTGAAGCATGATCAACTTTTAGGCCATAATAGATCTATTAAAATGTAACCTTACGACAAAACTTGAACCGAAACCATTAGCTATCTAATCCATAAATGTGTTCTTTTTATATTTACAAATCAACATGATAGGAATTGAAGTTACAATCAAACCGGTTGATATTCAAAAATGGTAAAATCAAACTCATATTACGACCAATTTTTATATAGAAAAAATTATTGTAAATAATCTAACTTATTTTCAATTGCTTGTCAATAATTCCATCTTTTGAAAAGTTTTGGGAAATTATCAATGGTACCCTTGAGTTTTGACACTTTATCAATGGTACCCCTAAGTTTTTTTATTATCAATGATACCCTCGTACTATTGAGCGTTTTACTACCGTAACCTTTTTAAACTTTTTCAGTCAAAAATCTTCCAAAACCGTTAAGTTTTTTCTTTTTCTTTTATTTTTCAATTCAAAACATAAAAGAAAGTTAACAGTTTTGAACGATTTTGGGCGGAAAAAGTTAAAAAAGATTACGGTTGTAAAACGCTCAATAATACAAGGGTACCATTGATAATAAAAAAAAACTTAGGGTTACCACTTATAAAATGCAAAAACTCAGAGGTACCATTGATAATTTTCTAAAAATTTTTAATAATCCAACATTTGCTTCCAGTTTGTTGCCAATTGACCCTTTAGAAAATGATCTGCTATATCATTTTACCTCTCATTTTTTCCTTCTTTATAATAATCCAACCTATTTTTCATTACCTACCAATAATCTCACCTTCTGAATTTTTGTTTAATAATCTCACCTTCAAAAAGCTAAATACTCAATTTCTTTTTGCCACTAATTTATAATAATCCAACATATCTCATCAATACTTATTAAGTCTCTTTTAATTTCTTTATTATTTTCTCTTCAATTATTATTAAAAAATTCACAATTTTAAAATACTCAATTTCTCTTTGCCATTGATTTGAATGGGGAGTATATTTGAAGGAAAGTGAAAAACATACGACTATTATTAATTTTTATAATTATATTGATTATAAAATTTTAACGTGTAAATTTCAACTTGATAAAGATAATACATAACAGGTCGGCGAGTACCAGACCCAATGTATTTTGATAAAGATAACATATATATATATATATATATATATATATATATATATATATATATATATATATATATATATATATATATATATATATATATATATATATATATATATATATATATATATATATATATATATATGTATGTATATATATATATATATATATATATATGTATATATATATATATATATATATATATATATATGTATATATATATATATATATATATATATATATATATATATATATATATATATATATATATATATATATATATATATATATATATATATATATATATATATATATACATATATATATATATATATATATATATATATATATATATGTATATATATATATATATATATATATATATATATGTATATATATATATATATATATATATATATATATATATATATATATATATATTAATGATAGAGTTTAATTGGTTTAAAGTATAATAGTATAATATATTATTTAAAGTATAATAATGTAATAATATGTCATATAAATAACATTTTTAATGTTTTTATAATACTATAAGAAATAAAAACTATATATCTATAATAGACCAATAATGTTATAGGTGGTTTAAATTTATTTAATTCACAATTATGGACAAGTTCCAATCAAAATTTTTGAATATGATCTATTAAGTATGTAATCGATTAATCTATAAATTAATAAATTAATATAGTTAGCTTAAAGTTTTTTAGATATTTAAATAACTTCAAAACAATATAAGTCTATAATTGTCTAATCATTTTGTTAGATTAGTTCTACTAACTCAATTTGATCGAACTTATATAGTATTATATCTCACTTAACGTTAATAATATATCTACAACCCAAAAGTCTATATTCGATTTATAGATAATAAGTGGTTTAGTTCACTCTAATAACTTGACTTTCAATTACTCAGCTTTGTAAATATTATCGCTTCACGATGTTAAACTTATAATAAAGTCTAATAGATAATTTAAGTTTGAATATTCACTAAATTAATATAGAAGGGTGGATTAGTTTATTTACTAGATAGTGTCCGTGCGATGCATGATTTTATTAAAAAAATCTGACGTATTTTTATCATTATTATTATTATTAATGATATAAATTTTACATTATAGTTATATCTCACTTCACTCTAAATAATTATATACATTGCATACATTATATGATTTGTATCATACTATGCATAGTGCACGCAGATGATTTGAAAATTTTGTTAGTGACAAATAAATGACAACAAAAGACAAAAACTTTGATTATAAATTTAATATAATTATATTTACACTTCTATTTAAAAGGCATTTGGTTAGTACATGAAGTATACAATACAAAATTATAAGTATTTTTAGTCAAATATAACATATCAATTTATGCTAAAAAATTTAATATTACATTAATTTATATAAAGTATTACAACTATTAATAACACACATTAAAATCAAAATTTACATAAAAATATGTAAAGTTATTTTTAGAGCTGTTTAAAAGTGACCCAACTCGAAAACCTGAACCGAAACCAAAAGTAAACTAATCCGAAAATGTGTTCCTTTTTAGGTTTATCGAACTGACAGTACCCGAACCGAAATTGTACCCGAACCGGTTGACAACCGAAAATGGAAAAGCTGAAACCGAGCTGTAATCGATTTTTGTAACCGACACATAACCGTTAACCGAGATTACCCGAACCTAATAATGACCGACCCGAGTCATATCCGACCCGAATCATGCTTGAAACCGAATTCTATCCGGCTAAAATTGATTTAATCCGAACGAATTTTAGATCGAATAGATGTAAACCTGAACCAATTTTTAACATAGAAGTATGATAGACTCATATTCAATCATCTTTTTTGTTAATCTAATAAAGTGTTAGATATTTTAATAAATTAAATTTTATAAATACATGGCTTTATATATTTAGAGTTAATAATCAATGGTCAAAGTTTATTTAACTACTTTTAATCGAATTAGATGAAAATTGATAGAACATTATAATTTTAATTTCCGGTCAAACAAGTAAAAGTAACAAAGTAATAATAATTACTAATTGATTTGCATTTTAACTATTTTGCTTTAAGTAAAGGGAATCTTGTCATCAATAAAAAAATGACTGATATTGATTCGATCAATAGTAATTAATAATACGTAGCCGAATTCTGTTAAAAAAAATCCGAACCCGATCTGTACCCGACAAAACCGAACCAATTTGTAACCGATGATAACCTGAGACCGATTGACACTCGACACGAACTTCAACCAACACCAAACCGATGTTAACCCGATAGCTTGAATAACCGATCTCCAACCGAACCGTGACTAACCGACTCAACTCGAGTGTGACCCGTTATAACACATAGCCGAAAAATAATCGATCCGAAATACAACCGAATCGAATGACACCCGTCCGAAACCGACTCGATCAACCGAATGAACACCTCTAGTTATTTTATAAAAGTTTAAACAAAAAATTAATTTGTTTATCATAAAAAATATAAGTGACTTACATAAAAATGGTCACAACCAAAATCATATTAAAATTAAGCATTGCATTTAAGTAACCAATAGTATAAATTAAAAATCCAAATAAAAGTATATTATCTTTTAACCATCTCAAAATATACATTACACTGATTAAATAATATTCATTTAACAAATAAAATTAATAAATTTTATAAGTAATTGAATAAAATGAATTAAAAGATATGGTTTTCTGATACATTAAATAATGTAACCTAAAAAGTATAAAATCATTCAATACGGGTAATATTATAGTCATAGTTAGAAAGTAAAAAAGTTAAAGATATAAATAATAGTCATAATAAAAATGACATTATCATTGAGTTTTGGAGGGAAAAATAAAGAAAATTTTGACATATTAGTTTTGTAAGATATTTTCTGTAAATCAAAAAAATTTTGTAAATCAAATATTTGATTGTTATCGTGAATATTAGATATATGTGTTTTTTCTCATATGTTTAATTTATTTACTTACACAAATATTAACATTATACCCATTTATTTAAAAATATGTCTATTAATTATATCAAAAAATAATTGTTCGATCAAAAATGTTATCTCATGTTGTTCTGTGATTTAAAAGATCTTTGCTAAGATGCTTACCTCTAGGCTCCAGAAGGTGGTGTGTGACATTGTGGATCTGGCTCAGTGTAGCTTCATTCCGGGGAGACAAATCAGTGATAATGTCCTTTTGGCTTCTACTCTCGTTAAAGGGTATACCTGGGCTCATGTTAGTCCTAGATGTATGCTGAAGATTGACATGGTTAAAGCGTACGACTCTATTGAATGGCTTTTTATGGAGAGTGTTCTGAAGAAGCTAGGTTTTCCTTCGAAATTCATTGGTTGGATCATGAGGTGTATTTCTTCTATCTCTTATATGTGCTTGTTAATTATATCCCCTCTAAGCCTTTTTTTGCTAAGAAAGGTTTAAGGCAGGGAGACCCTGTGTCTCCTTTCCTCTTTGCTTTGGCTATGGAGTATTTTTCTAGGGTGCTTAGAAAGGTTAAAGGTGGGGCTATTACGTTTCATCCTAAATGTGCGAAGTCTTATATTATAGAGTTGTTGTTTGCTAATGATTTGCTTATTTTTACCCAACCTGACATTCCTTCTTTGGTCAAGTTGAGAGAAGTGATTGATGATTTTGCTCGTGTTTCTAGTTTGCATATCAATAGAAGCTAGAGTGCTATCTATTGTGTTTTTCATCGTATGCATTCTTATTGGGCCCAAGTTTTTGTCCTCCCCCAGCATATTATTGATATGGTTGATCAGGTGTGTAATAATTTTGTTTGGGCCTTGGATAAGCAGAAGGGGTCTAAACCAAGGGTTGCGGAAAAATGTTTGTATACCTCGTGTGTATGGTGGTTTGAAAATCTGTAATATTCATGTTTAGAATGATGTGGCTCTTCTAAAAAGTTTGTGGGCTTTGGCCTATAAGAAAGATTGGCTCTGGATCAGATGAGTACATGATTACTACATCAAGGGAGCAGATCTTATGCATTACTTGATTCCTAGCTCGGCTTCTTAGATGTTAGCTCGTATTATTGATAGCATGAAGCATGTTTTTGGTTGGAGTGAGCTTCAACAATGGGGTGTGACGGGCAAGTTTGATATCAAGCAGGCTTATTTGGCTAAGCTCCCTACTAATTCTAAGCCTTCTTGGAGATCCCTTTGGTGTAGTAATAAAGCTTCTCCTAGAAGTGCCCTTTGTTTATGGCAAGTTCTCCAAAATCATTTGCCTACGAAAGCTAGACTTATTCGTTAGGGGATTATGTGTGATAGTAGTTGTGTACTGTGTCATCCAGATGTGGAAGATCGTGATCATTTGTTTGGTGCTTGTAGCTTTGTTCGTGAGGTTCATTCTCATGTTGCTACTGTGTTCTCTTTCCCTTGGCCTCTCCCCTTTACTAGTGTTGTTCAATTAATGAGTAAGCATAGTAAGAGGAAGAGTGTTAAGACTTGTATCACTGTGATGCTGTGGACTGAGATTTTGTTTCGGGTTTGGCTCCAAAGAAATGAGCGCATCTTTGAGGGGAAAATCTTGCGTCCTTGTCATGTAGCAAAGAACTTTCTTTTTTATGTTACCTTTAGGCTCGATGATGTTAGGAAGGCTAGTCTCATTGTTTAGTTGCTTGGTTGTTTTTTGGATTTCTTTCTTTGACCTTTGTACTTCCCTTTTCGTGTTAGGGAAGTGGTTTTTTTTTTTTTTTTTTTTTTTTTTTTTTTTTTTTTTAGCCTAGATTGTAAAATATTTTTTTGGAAGTTACATATTCCTTTTACTTGCCAAAAAAAAACGATCGATCAAAATATTTATTATCTTTTAATTGTTAAAGTTATCAAATTAAAACCTAATTTATCCATTTTTTTTAAAATGTTACTTTTAACACATCATCAAGCTTCATAAATTCAATTAACAAGTCGTAAATAATAAGGGATACATTTGAGCATAAGTTGTCATAAATTTTAAATTTTATAAAAACCGTACATTACACAGGTATCTAACTAGTATTAGTCATAATAAAAGTGACATTATCATTGAGTTGTGAAGAAGATATTTTGATTGAGGTTGTGACACGTAAGTAATATTAAATAGTGATGTTGTCAAATGTGATCTATTTTAGTAATAGCTATAGTTATAGATTAGCATAAATGAATTACCATCTAAATCATGAAAATTGACTTTAACTTAGATATTGAGTAAATAGGACTGGGTTAAAAGAGAGAGGATAGGAGGCATGAGGTTTTAACATTTTAGGGATTGAAGTTTAAACCAATCTTTTGGAAAATGTTAGAAAAGTTAGGATATGCTTGAATTGAGTTTAAATATTTAAAAGGGTAAAAAAAATCAAAGTAAGAAACAAAATTAATTAGATATAAGATCAAATGAATTTGATTGTTAGAGAGATAAAAAATTTGGTTGGAAAATAATAAAAATGGATAAAATAGCAATAAGTTTCCTAATATTAGGGTATAAATTTACCCTAGGAGAGGGTGTGAGAATACTTTCCCCCAAATGAAAGAAATAATCTTTCTTATTTATTTATCTTTTTTAGTTTACTTTCATTCTACTTCTTTCATAATTATTACAATTACTTTATTTGTACATTTACTTTTATTTTATTAATTTGACTTTTTTACTCTCTTAAATATTTACACTCAATTTAAGGGATCCCTAATAAGGAAATATTATGTGGATTTTACCCAGCTTCCAATCAATTAATTTAGTTACCCAAATAAGAATTCAATTTTTTTTTTGTTGAATCTAGACATTAATAAAATGATTGAATTTGATTAGAAATGACTATTTTAAAGATCATTAATGACTTGATTCATCATTTAAAAAAGTGTAAAAAGATACAATCATATAATGGGCCTTAGACAATATTTTGCACGAAAATTTTATGAATTATTATATTTAGGTTATGCATCCATGTTTAGGTAAAAATAATGAGGTAAGAGACTTTGGGTTTGATTTGTGTTTATATGATGTAATTAATAATGTTTTTAATTAATTATAAGAAATTTAAAACTATTGTACATAATATAAGGCTTAATTGTATGATTGGGGATGGGGTTGGGGTAGTGGGGAAGGTTTGTGGTTTTAAGGAGTTGATATAAGGAATTCAAATATGTTTTATGAGAATATTGAAAAATACTAAGAATATTTAATGAAATTATTAAATTAACAACTCAATCAAAGAAATTAATTTGAATACCTTTGAAAATAATTTTGTTTTATTATACGATTTGATTTTTTTTTTTTATTTATGATGGACATTATTGAAATAGTTGAACTTGGCAATAAATGACTACATTAATGATGAGTGATGACATGAAAATCTTTTGGAAGAAAGGGAAAAATACAATCGTACAATGCGCATCATAGACAAATTTTTTAGGGAAAATATCTTTATTTTATAGTTGTACATTATTGGCTTGCAAACACTAAAAAGTTTTATTAATTTGTCAAAAATACTTGTAAAAATATTTTTATATGTTTTTTATGTAACATAATATAAAATTGAATATTTTAGAAACGGACAATTCTATCTTTTCAAATTTTCTAATTATTTGATAATTCAATTCTACATTTTTGGTAGTAAATGATTAACTCTTTTTGTTTTTAATATAATTTATAAACATCAGTGCTTAATTGGTGCAAGTTTTTGCCTCATAAAGTCATAAGTAATAATTGTGTAAGGTGAAGGCACGTTAGGTGAACTACCTTGGTTGAATCTTCATATTGCAGTTGAGCCTAATGACTTATTAACACTTTCCACGTGGATTACTTAATTTATACATATTCGCTCTATTCTCTAATGTTCTTCTCATTTGGAATACTCTATATTAATGAGAGAGAAATTTCATTAATGTTTTTGACACATATTTAGAATATAAAATATATCCATATGAGATCTCGTTATATTCGTTTTAATGTATACTTTTTTATCATGTATATTTTATAATTTTTTATTATGTGTATTTAGAGATATTAAGGTTTAAAATTTGCTATAAAAATGTGCAAAAATTAAACGAGAAGAACAAAAAAGAAATGAGGGAGTAGTTCATATAATACAATATAAGAAAAATGTAAAGTTTCACATGACATTCTCATAGTGAATTATCATATAAAGTAATTCTTACTAAAGTTAGCATTATTAGGGATGCAAACGGGGCGGGTATTGGAATTACCATCCTCATCCCCATCTCTTAATGCAATCCCCATCCCCGTGGCGGGTATAATGTTTTTTCCCGTCCCCGCCCCGATGGGTTTGTATCTAAAACCATCCCCGCCCCACCACCCGTCAAATTCCCGCTTAATACCCATCTGTGCCACTCAATCATTTTATAAAACTAATAACATTATTACATAAATATCAATAACTAGTTAAAATACCAATCGACTCATCATTAACAACTTTGAACTCTTTTAACCATTTTTATGAAGACAAATGCGAGTCTGGACGAAGAAGATATCGCATTTACAAAACGGGAAAGAAAACGAAAACTAGCAAAAGACTTAAAATATTTTGAGCCGGGTATCTTGAGGCGGGGCAGGACGGGCGGGGATGGGGCGGGTATCACCTAAAACCCATCCCCATCCCCATCCCCGCGGTGGGTATGAACTTTATACCCGTACCCGCCCCATGAACCATCAAACCGGGACCCATCCCCTCCCCGATTGGGCGGGGATGGGGCGGGTCTCCTGTTAGACCCGCCCCGCCTGCATCCCTAAGCATGATCTTATTCCTTAATATATTGAGTAGTATATCACAATACAATCTAATGAAAGACTGTAAACTATTACACATAATAATTCGGAAAATATACTACAAATACAAGATGATGTTTGTAGTGTCTCCTTTGTGTATGATAATGGACTCCTTACTTGAATGAACACGAATTGAACAACATCATAGAGAAGATACGTTTGCAACGATAAACATAACAAAATCTTGAATAATCATCAATAAAAGTAATTACATATCTTTTATTGCCTAATGATGGTGTACTATGAAAGTCACAAAGATCACTATGTATAAGTTCTAAAATTTCAGATTTTCTTTCAACACTTTTGAAAGGCGTTCTTGTGATCTTATTAAGCATGCACGTTTTGCAATTTTCAGATTTTTGTTCACATAAAGGTATCAACTCATGCTTAGACATAAAAGAAACTTTACAAAAATTAACATGTGCCTATCTAAGATGCCATAAATAATGTAAATTATCACACATATTTATATTACATATCATGTTTTTAGGATTACAACTTAAAGAAAGTTTAAACAAATTACAACATGAATAAGCACGCCCTATAAACAAGTCACACTTAGATATTATACATCTATCAGCTTCAAACACCAACTTATATCCAAATTGATTCAAGATAGGACTGAGACAAGATTCCTACTAATATCGGGAGCAAAGTATACATCCCTAAGGACTATTATATTTCCCGATGTAAACAAGAGTTCCACTTAGGCATGGCCACGGTCCGGGTTGGGCCGGTTCCGTTCCGGTTCCATCGGGTTCCGGTTCCACTCGGTTCCGGTTCCATTTAGAACCTGTCGCGACCGGTTCCGGTTTCGGTTCCGGTTCCGGGCGGTTCCAAACGGTTCCTTGGCGGTTCATGAGGTGGTTTCGGCGGTTCCAATTCACGGGACGGGCGGGTTGGACCATCGATTCCATTTTTATTTTTTCTTTAAATATTTATATAATATAAAAATACTATAATATTGTGGATGTACCTTTGATGATTACTTGATTATTAGCCAAATTCAGTGCTTGTCAAGTTGTCATCGTTATTAAAATATTTACTAAAAAGAATGAAAAAAATAAATTAATAAGAAACGAATCAATGATAATAACGATAAAGATGATTAATAAAAAAAGAGGGAGAAAATGGACTTGAACCTAGTACCCAAAGGAATACTAAGCTGCCTACGTATCCCGAAGGAATTAAAGCCCACGTAGTTCTTTGTCATACCTTTTATTTTTAGTAGTTGAATGTTGATTTATCGTTGTCCGATTGATCCTATTCGTCTTCGTCATCATCATCTGGTTGGTTAGATGCTTCCGCTGACTCTCCTCCTGACGATGATGCAGATGTATCCATCATCATCCATGGATCATCATCATCATCTTGATCATCATCATTCTTTAGTCCTTGTGTTCGAATCTCCGCTTGATCCCAATCTTTCTTACAAACACATATTTGAATACTATGTGGAGCAAGACGAGATCTCTTTTCGTCTAAAACTCTTCTACCTGCACTAAAAGCAGACTCCGACGCAATTGTAGAAGCAGGAATTACAAGGATATCCTTTGCAATTCTCGATAATATGGCAAATTTTACAGATTTTTCTTTCCACCACTCTAAAATATCATAGCTACCTTGGTCAATTTCAAAGTGGTGTTTAAGGTAACTATCTAATTCTAAATATGAAGTGGAGGATGAAGAAGAAGATGATCCTATAAAACTATCATCTTGGCTCATTATATTAGCTATTACGGAATTATAATAAGAGGGACGTGCCGAAACGCTTGCACGCCTAGACGTATCGCGTTTTGGGTTATATACACTAGCATAATAATCATAAAAATCTGCTAAAAGTTTTTTACAACTTCCAATATAATTATGTACATCACTAGGCGGGCGATCTAATGATTGGTAGTAAAATCCAACTACTTTAGTAAGGACTTCTGTTTTAAAACATGGGTCTAAAATGGTTGCAATTCCATAAATATAAGGAAAATCGGTAAAATATGTCTTCCATTTATCCATCATATCTGCAAGAATCGGCTTTAAATATGGGTTAGTATCATCATGCGCATGTTTAAGAAGATGATAAAAAATAGTAATACACTCACTTATTACTAAGTAAACATTCGGTTCATAAACATATGAAAAAATCTTAGTTGCGTGGTCATACGCTTCTAATATTTTATGTACACCTATAGCTAATTCCCATGTGTCATCAGTTATATAGCTATCTGTACACTCACTATACAGTTGTGTTATAACTGGACGATAAGCAATCGCCTTTCTTAATAAATCGTTGGTTGAGCCCCAACGTGTAGGAGTATCTAATGACCAATACACTTTTTTTAGTTGATATTGGTCACATAATTGTTTATATCGTCTCTTTATCTTTCCAATTCTAAGCCACTTCACTATATCTCTAATTGGATCTAATAAATCGCTTAATTGTTTTATACCTGCTTGGCAAGATAAGTTAACTATATGAGCACAACAACGTATGTGTAATAAGCTACCCCCAAGGATAAAACTAAAAGCAGGCTCGTTATACAAAAGTTCCATACATTTAATGTTAGCGGTTGCATTATCTGTAGAACAACAAAATATCTTATCTAATAAGTTCCATTCTCTACATATCTCTACTAATATATATTTTATGTTTTCACCCGTATGTCTTTCGAGCATTGTCTCAAAAGCAATTATCCTTTTTTGAATAATCCAATTTTGATCTATCCAATGTGCTGTTACACACATATAAGATTCTAAATGTGGAGGATCAGAACAAATATCAGTTGTTATGCTAACCCTACCATTAAAAGATTTAAACATTTCAATTAATTCATAGCGCATTAATTCATATAATTTAATTGTGCGTCTTTTAAGAGTGCTCATAGGGATTGCTCTATATTGTGGTTGCAAAGTTTTTCTAGTGAAACGCTCGTGTGCCCTACTTTCACCGTGGTTAAAAGGCAATTCATCACAAATTACATACTTAGAAAATTCATCAATCATATCATTACGATTATATTTAAAAAGCATACCTGTGCTGGGAATGTTCCATTGTCGGCTTCCACTTGTGGTCCCGCTGCCGCTTGCTGCATGAGTTTCTTTTGTGATTCCACGCTTCTTTGCCAAATGTTTGTTAAAAGATCTCGTACCACCACCTAACACGTATTCACAAAACACAATAAATAAATTTTTATAAAATATGAATATATAATGTATGTATAAAAAACTGAAAAAGTATTTACCTCTGGCGAAATTGTATGAAATTAAGGGCTTTACTCCTTGACTTTCACAAATTTGACAAGTGCATAAGAAAACATCTGGATTGTCGGTTGGTTCTTTTGTAAAATACGACCACACATGTGAAACAGCTCTACCACTAGGAGGTGGCATTGCCGGAAAAGGTTGTCTTACTGGTTCATCTTCATTTAAATTTAAATATAAAGACATACTCAGATATATACCACAATATATAAATAAATAATAATTTAAAATTTAATCAAATGAAGAATAAAATTATAAAACTAACCGATAGTTTGGAAATAGACTCGTTTACTACGAGCTTGTCTTTGTTGTTGTTGTTGTTCTTCATGTGATCTTGTTGATGACTGTTGAGAATTATGTATCCCAATAGGGGTCGTTGGTTCCTCTTCTTGTTCTTCTTCTTCATCAATTTGTATTTCTCTTTCCACTTCTCCTGCATAATTGTGTAATTCTTGGTCGTACCCTTCTGGATAATTTGGTTCATAATTATAATTACTAATCGAAGGTGTTGTTGATACCGACGGAGTTGAAGTGGCCTTTCTTTTGGAGCTAGAACCTCCCAATGATTTTGCCACTTTAGTAATTTTTTTAGAGGCTTTCTTCAAAAAACAAGACATGATAATATTGAAATAATAATAGAATAAATAAATAAATAAATAAATAATTAATAGACTAATTATGTAATTAACTAAATTAAGAAATAATTAAAAAACTAATTATATAATTAAGAAAATAATTGCGTAATTAAGTAATTAAGTAGAGAGAGTAGGAGAAGAGATGAGTTGTGAATGAAAATGATTAAAAGTGATGGGTATTTATAAAGAAAATGGCAACGGCTAGTTAACGGCTAGTTTTCACGGTTCCGGTTCCATGGAACTACTGGGCCGGTTCCGGTTCCGGTTCCATGGAACCGTTGGACTGGTTCACCCGGACCGGTTCCGGTTCTAACCCGCGGTTCTTAGGTCCGGTTCATGCAGTTTTTTTCCGGCGGTTTCACGGTTCTGGTAACTTTTTTTTCGGCGGTTTCACGGTTCCGTGGTTCGGGCCGGTTCGGAACCTGTCGTGAACGGTTCCGGTTCCGGATCCGATTCCAAGCGGTTCGAGACCAGTTCGATTCCTGGTAACCCGCCCCGTGGCTATCCCTAGAACTTCCACTTGTCCTTTGCCATGGACTTCGATTGATGATCTACTTGATTTCTTCAATTATTTAGATTAGATTAATATTTTGTTTCTTCTTTTTAATCCTAATCTCTTGTATAATAAAGATGCTACTTCTCATTATTAATTAGTACAAATCCACCAGAATAAACGCTAACTAAATTCCCATTATAATTTCTTGTAGGTACTAAAAAAATTGCGTTTTAGGAAACTATCGGATTTTGGTGTCTGCGTTGAAAAGAACAGTTTCTCCCAATAACCTCTTCAAGCGGTACGAAATGATACTAATTTTTATTGCAACAATATCCATTTCTTTCTAAGGATTGTTTACTTTATCTGTTAGTATTAAATCGCTGATTCAATATTTCCAATGCTTGGGACTGTTAGGTTTTTGATTTGGTTTCAATTTTGATTCAACGTGAAGCGTGCAAAATAATACTTGCAAAATCCCTATATTTTTGTTTTAATGGAGAATAATACGTCACAAGCAGTGCACAAGCTACAGCTTGCACTTCTTGATGGTATTGAAGATGATACTATGCTTTTTGCCGCGGGTTCTCTTATGTCTAGGAGTGATTATATTGATGTAGTTACTGAACGTTCGATTGCAAACCTTTGTGGTTATCCGCTGTGCCCCAATTTGTTGCCAAAACACCCTAGAAAAGGGCAGTACCGGATTTCAATTAAAGAGCATAAGGTTTATGATCTTCATGAGACATATTCGTATTGTTGTACTAGTTGTTTGATCAACAGTAAGGCGTTTGCTGGGAGTTTGAATGAGGAGAGATGCTTGGCTCTTACCCCGGGGAAGATTAAAGAGGTATTGGGTTTGTTTGAGAATGTGTGTTTAGGAAAAGAAGATGAAGCCGAGAGTGAGGAATTAGGGTTGTTGAAATTGATTATTAAGGAGAATGATGAGATAAGAGGAGGAGTGGTTTCGATTGAAGAGTGGATTGGTCCTTCAAATTCTATTGAAGGGTATGTTCCTCAAAGAGATTGTCAATCCAAGTCATTATCGAATTCTTCCATCAAAGGTGAGATGAAATCGTGAATTAAGATTTTCTTCGTAGATAAATAATTTCGATTGTTGAATTGTATTGTTGCTGGACGTATTCAATTTATGGCTGCACATTTTTACAGGATTTGAACCAGAGAATGCCAAGCCGAATGTGCAAACTGATTCAGTTCCAAACGAGATTGACTTTAAGGTTACTGTCATGTCCAGTGAAGATACTACTAGATCCACGAAGGTTTCGGAACTTGACAAGAGCTCTCAGCTCAATTCGGAAGCGACTGAACCATTTCTCAGTGACAAAAACTTCAGGAGTGTTATCATACCTAATGATAAATTAACTGCTCACAAGAAGTCAGAAGCTGGTTCCAATTCTGTGCATTCTCAACCCAAAAAAGGTAGAGATTATGCATACTTAGCTTTCTTGCATGCATTATCCATGAATACCTAATTTTTACCCCTCAAATTTGTTTGGACTAAGTTGAGCTTGAATACAATACAGGCTCTAACAGAAAGAAATGTTCTTCAAAGAAGGGCAGCGATTCGTTTTTTGGCCATGCAGACTTTATGAGCACTATAATTACCCAAGATGAATATAGTGTTTCCAAATTGCCTTCCATTCAGGTCGTTGATCCAAATCAAATATCTCAAGAATTTTCAGAAAAACTGGATCTTGTTGATGCAAAGAGGCAGCTTAATTGTTCAGTGGAACCAGTATGTTATTCGCAGAATGGTCCTGAAAAATCAACGGACACAAGAATTGGAAATAGTGCAGATCAGATTAATAGCTTATCTAAAGTTCCTCTGCACCGTAGCTATAATGATGCCAGTTCAAGTAGCAAGCATGAAAAAGATGAGTCGCATACTGTCAAACTTGTTCCCTCTGTTCAGTTGAAAGGAAAATCTTCTCTTAGGACTTCTGGGGCAAGGAAAGCTGCACGATCTGTAACTTGGGCTGATGAAAAACCATATGGTAATGCTGGTGGAAATCTCTGTGAGTTTAAAGATTTTGAAAATACAAAAGAAGGTCCGAGTACATCAAGAAGCAAAGATGCTGCAGGGGATGATGATTTACAACGATTTGCCTCAGCAGAAGCTTGTGCAATGGCGTTGATCCAGGCTGCAGAAGCCGTTGCATCAGGACAGTCGGATGCTTATGATGCTGGTATAATTATGGATCTACATTTTGTGTGGCTTTTTATTTGATATATTGTTTGTGTGTTGGTGCTTATTTGTCTTATGTTATTTGACCTCAGTTTCTGAGGCTGGTATCATGGTGCTACCACAAGCAGATGAAGGGGAATGTTCTGCTAAAGATGATGTAGTGGAGGATCTAGCTCCAGAAAAGTGGCCCAAGAAGCCTGGCGACTTAAGTTCTGACATCTTTGACAATGATAGTTCATGGTTTGAATGTCCTCCAGAAGGATTTAGCTTGACGGTTAGTTTAATTTTGTACTTAAGCAAACATCTTTATACGACTCAGTGACCATTATTTTAATCTTTTTCAGTTATCACCGTTTGCCTTGATGTGGAATGCACTCCTTTCTTGGCTTACATCCTACTCAGTGGCCTATATCTATGGAAAAGACGAAAGTTTCCATGAAGAGTATATATTTGTTAATGGAAGAGAATATCCCGGCAAAGTAGTCCTTCCTGATGGTCGTTCTCCAGAAATCAAGCGTACACTTGCTGGTTGTCTTGGCAGAGCATTGCCTGGACTGATTACTGATCTTAATCTGCCAACTCCAGTATCCTCTATAGAACATGAACTGGTAGTGTACTCTAAATATATGTTAGAGTGCTTATTTGGTTTTTTTTAGCGTAAATTTAAAATGGCATATGTCAATTGTTTGTGTAACATTTTGCAATGTTTCTTGCTAGTTAGTGAAGGAATTTGTGGATCTAATTGCTAAGAAGACTTCTCTTACTTTGCCGCCTGGTGATTACCTGTTTGTGTATAGGCTTAAAGCATGTATTGCAGCTTGCTAAACGCTAATTTTTCTTGACAGTTGCAGAAGTTATAAACTTTTCTGCAATCTGTGTCTGCAACTATATCTGTGTGCAGAGAACTTCTGTAGCTTTTCATGTTTGGCCTTTGGTTCTTTTTATGTCAACTTCTGTTAAAGCTTCTCTATTTTGTGTTGTCCTCTGTCCTCTACGCTCTATATGTTTTGTTTGGTTGTTCAAAATGTGTCTGACTGTCTGTCAATATGCTCTTTTATCTCATTTTTCTTTCCCTCATCGTTTTTGAATGGAAGTGTACAATTCAAGCAATTGTTATTTTTGTTGCTGAATCTTCAAAACTGTTGTTACACTGAGATTTTTCTTTGTATGCAGTCCTGCTTGCTGGACACCATGTCTTTTATGGATGCACTTCCTCCATTTAGAATGAAGCAATGGCAAGTGATTGTTCTTTTGTTCATTAATGCTCTTTCAGTCTGTAGAATTCCTGGACTAACCGCCCACTTAACAAATAGGAGAATTCTAATTCCAAAGGTATGGTTTTTTCCTATTGATTTGTATTCATGTCCCCTAATTTTTGGTTCCTTCCGCAACTCAGAAACTAATTGGAGTGGAATGGATACGATTTCTTCCTCTTCCCAACAACTTTAAAATTCAACTGAAACAAATGTCTCCATATGTTGCCCCCAAATTTTTATGAGTTAATTACTCCCCTTGTTTTGTGGTGTTTCCTATCCTTTCCCTTTGCTGTCTCTTGCTTTGGCTCTTATGTACTACTAATAAAGATACAGGATAATAGAGAGTATTAGATAAATCGATTGGCTTTCCGGTCACGGGTTTAATGTGTTAGTTTCCTTAGTGATTGTTTAGAACGGTTTATCTTCTTTACATTAAGCTGCCCTAGGTTGGAGGTAGGTAGGCTTGTTATTTGATATGGCATATTGGAATCCTCTATTGAAGATGACCTACATGTCTTAGTGATGTTCTGCAACAAATAGCTATATATTTTTAATGGTGCAGACATAAAATGGACCTGTAAATTCTGGGTTTTGAATATAAATTGCGTGAAATTCAGCACATTCAACAACCTGCGTAATATTGGGCCCACCAGAGCGCCAATATGGTTAACTTTTTGGTTCAACACATTTACCATTGATGTTTGTTGATTTGGAATATTGTTGGAATTTTTTTAAAACCACCCCCCTCTCGGTACCCCACAGACACAAAAAAAAAAAAAAAAGAAAAAACCTCTTACAATCAAAGCCTTTTCCTCTTTTACATTTACCGCTTAAATAAATTTTATAGGATTAATCTTTTACATCTCATTTGTCAGTTTTATATTCATATTCCATTGATAGTCATCTCATGTAAATAAGCAAAAATTTTGACCCTAAACATGATAAAAATTTCCAATCCAATATTAAAATTACTTTATTCTGCAAATAATTGGCCTGAAATTCCCCAACTTGAATTGATTGGCATTTGGCCAGTTCTCACCTCTAGCTGTTTTCTTGTTCATACTTCTCATGTAGACAATTAGTAGAAAGTTTTACTATGTTAATTGGCCAATTGTAGCATTATCTTGAGATTTTTCCTTATCCTACTGAGAATATGACTTGTTTCTCCTTTACCCCTGATTGAACTTATTTAGCCTAATAAGTAACCCTTCTTTCCCTGTGAAGTTATCACGAATCCTCTTCAGAGGTCATGTTACATCTTTTCCTTGGCTCCCTGCTGTCTCTATCTCTATTACTTCTATCTATCAGTGTACAAATTACTAAAGTTATCAAGCCTTCAAGTCTGGTACAAACTAGTATTTATTTCACATCTTTTGCACCAGTATTTTGAGCTTTTTATATTACGGATAAAAACCAATGGTTGATTGTTCAGTTTTTGAAGGATATGGTTTTGAGCTGCACTTACATTATATTTTTTATTGGATAGGTGTTAATGTAGTGGGGAGTCGGGCTTTGGCATTGTAATTGGCATTGTTGTGCGGGTAGGTGATAATAAATAATAATTGGGAAAACTTTGGTTGAGATGTTCACATCCGGTAAAAAAAGTTTTGCGGTATGAGTAAGTTTTTTTTTTTTCGATTGTGTATCGATAAATAATAATTTGGAAAATTTTGGTTGAGGTGTTTACAACTGGTAAAAAATTATTGAGGTATGAGTAAGAGTTTTTTTTTTTTTTTTTTTTTTTTTTTTTTTTTTTTTATACTTGAATATTGATAAGTACGAAGGTGTAATTGGAAATAATAATTGGCAGATTTACTGGGATACTGAAAGTACTAGTGAAAAAAGTTGTAAGCCTTATTTTTTAATTTCCCATGGGTTACTTTTGTTTGGCTTTTCGCTTATTGAGGTAGTCATAGCTACGCCTGCACAATGGGCTTGATTCAGGCGGAAAGGGCTTAATTTAAAACAGGTGGGGTATTTTTGAATGGGTGTCCAAGTGCATCCATAACCATCTCAATATATCCTTCCCAGGTAAGAGCCTTAAATTATGTTTAGGAATTGGCAACTATAACTTTCCAGCCCTTTTAGACCACCCTTATCAATAAACTTTTCAATGGTTCTAGGAGATGAACGTTAATGTGTCTTTAATTATGAACTTATATTAGTTTTGGACGGAGTACGAATACAATCAACCACTTGTTCGCTTGGATGAACTTTTCCACGAGTTTTCGAGAGTTTAGCAGTGGCATATGAACCCTGTACTGTATAAGAGAGAAAACTTGAGAAAGATGGAAATTTTCATGCTCAACTTCAATGCTAAATTTTTTTTTATATTAAAAAAGACTATCAATAGGGACACTGTTATCATGCTCAACAAATAAGCATCCTCTAATCTCTATGATATAAATATTATAAATCTGAATTGGGAAAGAATGAGAGGGATGAAAATTTTCTGGCTATGGTTAATGTAGGCAGTTTAGAATTAGCTTGTAAAGATAAAGAGGATGTGGGTGAGATTAAAATGAAGAGAGACAGTGTCAAACCAATTTGTGTATGTACATGATAGAGAAGTTGGATACTGCTTTGTGGCCAATGTTTTCATTCATAAGTGTTAAAACATGGTCATTTTCATATTAATAGCTAATGTCCAGTACCGGTTTTCAGGTAAGGTTTCGGGTTCAATTCTCAGGTAGTCCTCTCCCTTCTCTCAGCCGACCCCATAACTAGAAAACGATATTAGCTCATAAAGAGAATCAATAAAAAGATATTGTGTTAGTTGGTCAAACAAGTCAAGTGAATATATTCCCTACTAATGAGACAAAATTAATTGCATATAATTATTGTATACCATTTATTGATGCATGGTTAAAGCGTTGTCGACCACTTTGATAATAGTGGAGGTATAAATAAGTAATTTGAACAACGAAGGACAAAATTTTAATTGCACTATGTTACATATTTGTTTTTATCAACAGGCAAATTATTTTGATCGAAAAGAGAGAATTTTGCGTGTAAATATCCCCATGGTTGAGGTTATGTCATAGTTTAGAACAAGGCTACATTGCATCGCACTGGCCGTGATGTAAAGGATTTAAAAATAAAGAACCGATATTTCCCGTGTTGCAAATAGGTAAAAGAAAGTACATTTTTGGCCGTATCGTTGGATATCTTATGGTTTCCACCATTATATAGGTGTTACAGTAACCGCATTACTCTCGTTACCGCATTACCATTCCGCTACCTCGATCGCGAGTGTTACCGCAATTTTACACTACGGGGTTATGCTACCCGCCTGTGGTAATTCCTCGGTATACCGATATTGACTCACATTGAATGCATTTAGTTGGCACTTGTACAAGGTTTCACATACAAAACACTAAATCAACGGTTTAGACAAGAGAAAAAGAATAAAAAAATGCACTGTTTTTTGCTTATATGAAACTCGGAGAGAGGTTAAACAATTTCCAGATATAAGGTTTATCATTGCAAATCCGAGTTCTATGAATTAATGCATGAACCGATGAGTAATAGTAGTGTTAAGGTGAATGGTCACCTTATGTATGAATTGCCAGTTGGTAGCTAGGAAAGGAGGTGGCTAATATAGCAACTTGATAAGGGGTCCTTTTGTTGCAGAAAAAACTAGGGAGGGAAGATACAGGGAGAGGATTCTGTGTAAAAGTAGACCTATCCAAAGTAAGGGGATCCCTTGTAGCAGCTGAACTCTCTTTTCTCCATTCAAAGTTTTGTCTTAATTTATTGGAGTAGCTGCTAGAATTTTAAAATAATAGCCTTCAAGCCTTTACCATTGCTATTAAACCTTCAACAAATTAGAACTTTTGTATCGGTATCAAGTGTTTGTTTCACTGGTTGGTACAGAGTTTGGGTAGAAAATGACTTAAATTGAGATGCTTTTTTATTTTAGAAATTAATTTATTGGGTATCTCATTTTGATTTGAAGCATGTAAGCTGAGATAACTGATGTCATCTTATATAACAAAAACAGTATTTTGACATTTGAATGCTGATATGCTTATGACCTTTTTGTCATGGGATGACAATTACATGTGAGATAAAATAATGCTAAGGTTACTGAGATACTTGAAAGTTGAAACTATTGTCTTAGACTCTTAGCTACAGGTAAGTTTACCATTGGAGTACAATGGTTGGTTCACTATGATTAGGAACACTGAATGCATTGGTTAGGGAGCATGTGAGACACAAAGGTAAAGCATGGAAGGCTTGAGTAACAGCAACAGATAAATGACCATATACTAACGCTCTCTTTACTAAATTTAGCCGAAAACCGAATAAATTGAAGTTTCAAATAAGTGGAGAAGTTTGCATGAATACATTAACATGTAGTTTATGAATACCTACAACTACAAGTTATAGAATAAAGCTGAAAGCAAGCTCAAAAGGGATGCAAATTAGTAAGCAATTGTGTCTAGTGCAACTTGCAGTTAGGTGTTTGCATGCTATTAATTTTATGGTGTACCTCTTTCTGGATAAAATCGTAAGTAACTATTTGTTGCAAAATAATTTTGGACTTTAACAGTAGAGGTATAAACTAATAACATACGAATGACTTCTTTTGAAGTATACCGTATTGAAGATTTTAATTGCTGTGTGGAGTCTGAAAAAAGGTCATGTGTATAAAGATTTTTTCACTGAAATTACAGCTACCTAGAAGTTCTTTAGTGTTTAAAGGGATTTCATCATGAAGTCGTAAAATATTTCCTCCAATTTTGCGTGCTTGCAAACTTTGACCAATTTATCGGATGTTCACATGTTGCAAGATTTGTAAACTGGAGTATCATCCTTCTTTGGTCTAATGCTTGAACTTTTTTCTCTGCATTTTATGTAATATTAAATTGTTAGGTGAAATTATATTTCATTGGTTGTATATTTACCGTTCCTAGCAGTTCTTATCTTATGTTTAGAAGGTGTGCTTCATCCACAAAGATGCAAAGCATTATCTAACTGTAGAGTCTCAAG
The DNA here is from genome assembly GCF_026212465.1 of Amaranthus tricolor. Classification (NCBI taxonomy): domain Eukaryota; kingdom Viridiplantae; phylum Streptophyta; class Magnoliopsida; order Caryophyllales; family Amaranthaceae; genus Amaranthus; species Amaranthus tricolor. The sequence goes on from NC_080053.1 coordinate 16,506,103, forward strand.
TAAATGCACTAAAGTGTCAGGTTCTTATATTTGCATTTTGTTGCTCTGTTGTGCTCGTCTCATTTTGTATATGCCTGCATCATTTTCATTGGATAATTCGTGACATAATGGTCATACATGTTTAGTTGGTGTTGTGGACTTGTTTTAAAATCATTATAAGGCTGTGTTTATCAAGTAATTCTCAGCTTGTGGATTTATTATAAATTCTTCAGAAAATGTTAGCTATCTCATTAGTTGCAATTTGTAATTAACGCACATAAATAACTTGGGTGCTTCTGGATGTGTTGCCTGTAGATCTTGAATGGTGCTCAGATTAGTGCTGAAGAATACGAGATCATGAAAGATCTTACGATTCCTCTGGGTCGTGTTCCTCAATTTTCTATGCAGAGCGGTGGATGATATTTTGATTTCTCATATCTCTACTTGCAGACCGCTGCTGCTCTGATTGTTACTGCTGGCATGTCGCTCTTTGCTTGTGCTGCGCGTGTTCTTTTCGTGGCAACAAAAAAAAAGAAAAAAAACTGTTTATAAAGGAAAAAAGGAATGAAACCCAAAAAAGAGAATGGAATACTTGGTGATCCAGATTTGGCTATAGTTGTGAACAACAATGAAATTTTGTGCCAGTATAAACAGTTTGTTAAAATTGAGCAGTATTTTGTCTCTTCTGGAACTGCAACAGTAGAGCAGATGCTCTTCCAACATGTGATCTTTCTCCTGACCAAATTTGAAGTCTACTTCGGACTGCTTTACTTATCAAGTGCTACTACTGCTCTCCTTTGGAAATATTTTCATAAAATGTGTAATGAAAATTTGAGAGAAAATATAAGTTAGTTGAATATGTAATAAATTTTATAATATGGACTAAAATTGAATATGTAGCAATTTTTATGAAGGGAGAGTGTTTGTATTCAGCTTGAATAATAATCCTAAATCAACTGTTTGACAAATGGTTGTTGTCTTTGGTTATTGGCTTTTTAGTTTGATCAGTTAGAAATGTTAGATTTTTTATTGGCTTTTAAGTTAGTTGAATAAGTCATTTGTTTAAAATGATATTTTGTAAATTATATATTGATTTTTGGTTGTTTATTAGAAAGAAAAAAAGTTAATAAGTTTAAAATTCAACGTTAATTTTTTCATTTTGCTTAAAAGTTTATTTTTCAGCTGACTGAAAAGCAATTAATAAATAATAAACACTTTTTTTTGGATTATTGAGCAACTAAAAAATTAAAAACTAAAAAGCGAATCTAAAAGTCATATTAAACACAGTTGAATTTAGGAGTGGAGTTGATCAAATCGCAAATCCAAACAACGTATTAGACTCCATTGGGGTTTAGCTTATGTTGGCTTGAATTAGGTGAATGTTGAATTTGATCACCTGAGCTTGAATTAATAGTAGGAGTATAATTGTATGAGTTTGAACGGTCTCCAAATTGAAATGAATTTATAATTATTAGTAGTTTTTTAATTTTTTTTATTTTTAACGTTAAAGTAAATCTTCATATATTGTCTAAGAGTAAGAATAATAAAAATGTTAGGACGACATAAATTTAGCATCCAGATAAGATTTTAGTTGTTTATTTTCAATTAATTTATCATTTATTATACGAACTCTAAGCAATTCCATTTAATATACGATTAACTATGGTTAACGAAAGCGACTATGAATCGGATCTGGTACGTACTTTAGTTGATTTGAATCGGTGAAATTTTTTTTTAAAAAAAATAGAAAGTCGCAAAAACTGGGCGAGTAGAACACGGTTCAGTCGCACGTTTTGAGCGACTGGTTTACTTATTTATTTATTTATTTATTTTTTAATTTAATTTACATTATTATTTAAATTATTATTATTAATATTATCATTAATATTATTATAATATGATTATTATTAATAATATTATTTGTATTTTTTATTATTGTTATTATTATTATTATTATTATTATTATTATTATTATTATTATTATTATTATTATTATTATTATTATTATTTTTAGTATTATTATTATTATTATTATTATTATTATTATTATTATTATTATTATTATTATTATTATTATTATTATTACTATTATTATTATTATTATTTTTAATGTAAGTAATTTTATATTATTAACATTACTATTATTTTGTTATTATTTATTTAAATAATTTATAATTATATGTTATTATTATTATTTTCTTATTATTTAATATTAATCTGTTTTATTATTATTACAATTATTTTATTATATTTTTTGTATTGTTATTATTTTAATATTAATTATTTAAGTAAATTATAATTTTTAGTTAATATTAATTTGTATTACTTATATTTTAGTATTAATTATTAAAGTAATTTATAATTTTTATTTATTACTGAATGTTTTTATTATTAATGTTTGTTTTTAATTTATAATTTTTAATGACCTAATATATGGTTTGTTTCATATTTCATATTTGCAGGACTTTGAAAACTTAGGAGACAACGTAGATTACACCGGTAGATTTGTTATGGATAGGAGATTTGTTTCCTTAGATGAATTACATAGTTGGGCCCATGCGATAGCAATAACAATTGGTTTTCAATTCACACGTACTTCTTATAAACAAAAAGTAGGACGTTCTAGAGTTAGTGTATATTTAAGATGTCACCGCTATGGTAATATTAGGGGTGATTTACATAATCTGGATAATGCTGGCCGACCTGTATCTAAAAGTAGAAGTTGTGGGTATAAATTTTTGATTGTAGCAAGTAGTCGTAAACTAGGAGAAAGACCTTGGATGGTAAGGGTGTGTTCTGGTGAAAAAGGAAGACATAACCACCCGTTCTTAGTGTACAAAGATGGTCATGTAAGGGCAAATAGGATCAATGTAGATATTCGGGAGCACATACGACAGCTTAGTGCAACCGGCATGCAACCGACCTTTATCATGAACTACTAGAGAAAATTTTACTAGTTTTTTTTACTAGTATGAATCAGATATATAATATTAGGCAATCAATAAGGAGAGAAGAGATGGAGAGTAGGACTCCCCTTCAACACCGTCTTTATATGGCCACAGAACTTAATTACGTGGTTTGGACAGACTTGGATAGCGAAGGGGAATTGAGCAGATTATTAGTTGCACATCCTAACTCTATTCAAATGATACGTACGTGGCCGTATGTTGTGTTGATAGATACAACGTATAAAACAAACAAACAAAAGTGGCCACTGTGTGAAGTGATCGGAATGACGCCAACCAATCACAACTTCTTGGTTGCGTTCTGTTTGATACGAGATGAGGTGGCTGTGTCGTATTCGTCGGTGTTGCAGGGATTGAGAGATATTTTCGGCACAGCTCAGACTCCTAGCGTCATTGTAACCGATCGAGACGAAGGTTTATCTGCAGCTATTCATGACGTCTTCCCAGGTAAAAATGTTTTGTTGATTAATTATTGTCGTTCTATCTATTGAATATGTCTTAATTGCTTTCAATGTTGTGTTTAATGTAGATGTGCGGCATTTGTTATGCATTTGGCATATTGCAAACGACGTTGAGAACATGGTGGACAAGTTGTGTGGGGGGAAAAGAAATCAACAAGGGAAGTTATTTAGGAAAAGTAAATGCAACCCCTTGGTTGAAAGTTTTACAATCGACGAATTTGAACAGAGATGGCAATCAATTGTGACTACGTGGTCTGTTAGGAACAAAAAGGTCGTTCGGTATTTGGCTGGAACATGGATTCCACTTAGAGAGAAATTTGTGCGTGCGTGGACGAATGAACGTTTACACATGGGTAACCAGATTACCAGCAGTGTTGAAAGCCAACACTCGTCTTTCAAGTATTACCTTGATAGCGGTAATAGCTCATTTGATACCCTGTTCAAAAGGGCACACGCATAGATTACAAACCAGCAAGCTAGGAACCGACAAGCGCTACAGGAATCCATGAATTCGGAAGCAAGGTCGTTGCGACAACATTTCTTTAGACCTTTATATCGCCACGTATCTATCTATACCTTGGAGCAGCTGCGGCTTGAGCATAACCGTATGTTAGATTTGGGTGATTTTGTATTTAGCATCTAGATAAGATTTTAGTTGTTTATTTTCAATTAATTTATCATTTATTATACGAACTCTAAGCAATTCCATTTAATTTTCAAGGAGTTAACGAGAAGAGAACCATAGTTAGTAATTAGAATGATAGAATGTGAATGACAAGATTAGCTGCTTGAGAAAAGAAATTAAGAGTGGGACCATGAAATTGTTGATCAATTTAGATTTAGAAAATAGCAAGGCCCACAGACATGACAACACAACTCTTTGTATTTCTTGCATTCTTTTCAGCTCTTTATTATTTATTATTTATTATTTATTATTTATTATTCAATCAACAAAATGTCATTTTCCTTGATTTCATGATCTCCTCTGTTTTTTTCTTCCCATCTTTATCTACAATTTTCTTATATTTTCTTGCTCCTAATCATCCTTTGAAAATTTCTCCTCTTTATTTTTCTGTGGTCTCTGTTAGATTCAATCTTTTTCTATTGATTAGAGTTACGACATCAAACTCTTTTTTTTCCTAAGTAAAATTGGGATACAAATTAATAAAGTGAATAAAAGTAGTAAATAAGTACCCATATTTATGGAAAAGAAAGAAGAAATGTGTGGATGAGACGAATAAATACTCTGATATTCCTTTGAGTTTACTATTGAAAGTAGTATGGTGTGAGGAAAATTATTGCCCTTAGTAGTTAACTAAATGTGACAAAAAACATAAGTTAAATATATGGATTATAATTAAAAATAAAGGGTATATCACATTCAAAAATAAAAATAAGAGAAATTTAATAAAAATACTAAAATATCAAGAGTAATTCTTAAATATATTTGTTAAAGGAGTCTATGAATACATGGAAACTAGCCTTGGTCGCCGTATTTAAAGTGGTTTTTACATGGTATGAAAAAACTACTCCCAATGTACCATTCAGTTTATCTAAAAAAAATATATATTTACTAGCTAATTTGGATTATTAGATTGATTTTGGGACATGTATTTTATGTTGGATTAAATCGGATCCATTTATAAGATTGGGTAAATATCAAATTGTTAAATTTGTTTTCAACCTGTATTATTTGCTACAAGTATAAAAGGTAACATGATTAAGAATAACTGGTAAAAATAGGTAAAAAGTGTAAGTTGAAAACAATATGTGGATGGAATGCAAAAATAAGTTAAATGTGTTCATGAGTGAGAATTAAAAGAGTGTGTGCAAAAATTAAAAATATAAATGTAGGAAATCCTATGAGATAATTAAGAAAAACACGAAATTGTTCATTCCACAATCAAACTCTCCCCCAAAAAAGTAAAAAAGTGAATATTTCATCTTTAATTAGTGTAATGTCCGTGTAATATACAGGATTTTTAAATTTATATATATATATATATATATATATATATATATATAAATATATATATATATATATATATATATATATATATATATATATATATATATATATATATATATATATATATATATATATATATATATATATATATATATATATATATATATATATATATATATATTAACTTAACTATTTTGATAATCATATTAAAAAAATATATAATCAATCAAGTCGATATTAAATTTATAATGTAAGTCATTGACGTGTTACATCTTAATGCAACAATTGCAAAACTAAATTTAATATGTAAAAAAACATTACTGTTGAAAATATATTTAAAAAGTAAATTTTTATATGTTGAATGATGAAAATGAGTAATGACTATGGGCCGGGGTAAAGGTAAGACCTTTTCATAATAATAATAATAATAATAATAATAATAAACTAATTAAAGTTAGAAATCAGCATTGAGATTATATCTTGAGTAAATGATAAATGACCAAATATAGTTGCTGAATTATAAGCCCTTTCACATATAAATAGAGCAAAAGAAAAAACAACATTTAAACTCTAGAGTTATTGATAATAATTAAGCAATATCTACTATTGAGAGAGATACAAAGAACTCGACGTAATTTATTACAAAAGGGTGAATACAACTACATTTCAAGGACCCATGTTGATTTTCAGAAGAACATTAATAACACAACCATAAATACAAGAGAGTAATTACAACTATTTGAAGGAATCCTCAATAGAACATTCGTCAGATACTAGGAATATTTTCTAGTAATCTTCTTCTTCATAATGACCTCACGTCAATATAAGTCCTAAGTAGTAATTTACCTTGTAGCCACTGTGCTCCTGGAAGGACCTATTAGGCAAATTGTATTAGACAGATACTGACTTGGGCGTCGGAATGGGTTCCCGGAAAAACATTTCGGGCCCTGCTAATCCCTTGTTGCATTTTACATGAACAAACATTTTCTTATGTGATCTTACTACATAGCTTGGCAAGATCGCAAAGACAGGCTTCCACGTCATCAACATTATCTTCATATTAATCCTAAATCAGAGGATTAAGTTTGTAATTAATTGTTCCACGAAAGCAAACAGGAACAATATGGCGCTAGAAGGAGGACAAGTTTTTCTTTCTTAGCCAGAAGTTACCTTAAGAATTTTTCACTAAGAGAAGATGCTGAGCCATTCTCAAAATCAATGCTAGAAAACCAATCAATCCAGAAGAAGCAGACCTCTTAGAAGCAGATCACAAAGAAGAAGGTCTACTGAGAAGGACGAAATGGTACAAAGAAGGGTTGATGAAAGACGATCCTTGAGGCAATCACAAAGCTCTTAGAGAGAGCAAAAAAATGTGTCAACTTCTGAGACACAAGAAGTAACACCAGAGATAGAACAAGGAACTGGGGCAATACAACCTCAGTTCACATTAACTGGAGATGCGTTAGTCCAGATGGCAATTGCGTTGGCTAATGCCATCAAGACTAGAAGGGAAGATGCTACCCCATCTCGAGGAGAGCAGATTTCCTCAGAGAAAGACAGGAAGAGGCTGATGAGTCATACATTCCTCTTTCTAGTCAGAGACAAGTGGTGAGAGAGTCAAGTCAAATGGGCTTTCAGAAAAATAAAAGTGTTAATGTAGAGGATGATGGGGAATCCCACCTAGGAAAGAAATATGCCTGGTACAGGACCCCATCTAATCCTAGAATTTCGTCCTAGCAAGGGACACATATACAAAAAGGGTGGACAAAAACGGTCTATCTAAAAACTAATTCTCAAGCAACAACAAGAGAATCAGGAAAGGTAGAGAAAGTAGAGAGAATTTCTGCGATAAGTAGGCTGGGAAAAAATCCAAGCTAGTTTGGAATTTGGAAGAGGATAGGTGCTGCACAGCCTTCCTTAAAGATTTGAGAAGGAGCAGGGGAATCGGTTCAGGTGGCAGATAGCATGTGGCTAGAAGTACATTCCTAGAAAAACTCCCTTTATTTTAGAGATTGCTGCAATACCAGCAAAAAGAGTAAAACTCCCTGCTCACCTAACTTACAAAGGAGAAACCTGTCCTAATGCCCATCTCGCAGCATTCAACAATGAGATGGACATAGATAGCCATACTGATGCCACTTGGTGCAAGAACTTCATCCTGACTCTGACAGGGACTGCTCAAAAATGGGTTCAAAGCCTCCTAGATGGTTCAATTTCATGTTTTGATGAGCTGGCAGAGAGGTTTAAAAGTCCTTTCTTATCAAGGACTGCCAAAAGAAAGCAATCTATTAAGATGATGAGTATCAGGCAGGGGAAGGATGAATCCTTGAAAAACTATGTCTCCAAGTTTGACAAAGAAAGTCTTTAGCTGCTAAATTCTGAGGAAAATATATTGACCTTCGCTTTCAGGTAAGGCCTAAACTCTGAAAGGCCTGAGAGTGAAGCGTAGAAATTTAGCAATCAGTAGACATACCTGGAGACAATGAAAGAAGTCAGGGAGTACACTCAATCTCATGTAGATGTTGAAGATTTTAAAGCTATTATAGGGAGCATGCACCAGGAGTAGAGGGGTAAAAGTTCTAAGAAGACAAGAAAGCCAGCAGAAAGGAGTGATAGGGGGAAAAGCTGGTAAGAACTGAGGATCTGGAAGTGTCAGAGCTCCATAATTACACTGATTACATACCGTTGAAGGAGTCCAGGGCTAAAATTTATAATCTACATGAAGATGACACCAAATGACAACGCCCTATCTAGAGGAAGATGGCTGGAAAGAACCCAAAAGCCTATTACAAGTTCCATGAATGTCCAGGACACTAGACAGAGCATTAAATCTTAAATGAATAACATTGAAGATTTAATTCAAAGGGGTTATTTCCAGCAGTACAAGAAAGGGAGGGATTCCGCAAAAAGACAAGCTAGGAATGGATCTAGAAGAGGAAGAGAAACTAGAAATGATGAAGAACCTGTACAAAAGAAAAAAAAGGAAAATTTGACCATATTCCAAAAATTTGGGATAACAGATTCCAAAGCTCATCTAAGAGCTGCAACTGCTCCCAAAAATTAGAGTTGACGGAGGTCGTGGAGAAGGAAGAGCCACCAACTATGCCAGACATGACCTTTACTAAAGAAGACTGCAGAGGGGTATCATATCCCCACTCATATCCTTTGGTGATGGTTGTAGATATCGTTGATCAGTCTTTCCATAGAGTTTTGCTAGACAATGGTGCTGAGGTAAACGTCATCTACAAATCTTGCTGGGACTAGATGGATCTGGAAGACAAAACTTTGAAGAGGTCTTCCACTCCCATCGTGGGATTCTCAAGGGAGTCGGTGCAGGCAAAAGGGAAAATAACTCTGACAGTAGCAATAACGGATAAACAGGGGGTTACCATCATTGTACCCCAGGAATTTTACGTGATTGATGCTCCAACCAAATACAATTGTATTCTGGGAAGAAAATTCACAGTGGCAATAACTGGGATCCCCTCTAACCATCATCAGACCTTACTCTTTGTTGGTCGAGATGGTAGAGTGGGAAGAACTAGAGGAAATCAGAAGATGGCTAGGTCTTGCAACGTGATAAATAAGGCAAGCACTGTGCCAACAAAAGAAAAAGAAAAAGAAAAGGATCCAGAACAAACAATAGAAAAAGAAAAAAGGCCCAATAAAAAAATAAAATTGTCGCATCTTCATCTGAATTCAGGATCTGTTGAAATAGATCCCAGACCTTCTAAGGATGAAAATGTTAAGAAGAGTACCCCACAGATGGAGATCGACCATCAGGAGATAGAGGAAGTATCCCTGATTGAAGGGACTAAAAAAACTATTAGAATCGGAAAAGTTCTGAACCCTTAGATTCGTCTTCATCTGATTCAAATTTTGAGGCAGAATGCTGATCTTTTGTTTATTCAGCAACTGACATGCCAGGCATTGACTCAGAAATTGTCACACACAAACTTAATGTATATGAAGGGGTTAAGCCACTTAAGAAAAAAATGAGGAACTTTGGTTTAGAAAAAGACAAAATCATTGAAGAGGAGGTTCAGAAGCTGCTAGATGCTGTACATTGAAGAGTGCCAAAAATTAGGCAAAAAAAATAGGATATATGCTGCGGTTCTCAAAGAACCGCAGCATATACCGAATTTTTTTTTAAAATCCCCCCTTCATTCATACAGCAGATTCAAAATCCACGAAAATATATTATTTGTTTTCAAAACCCACCTTACTTCGAAATTTTCTCATTTCTCTTCATCTTCTTCAACCTTCTTCAACCCATGAAATTTGTTGTTCTTCCTCTTCTTCGTCTTCAACCTTTAACTTCTTTAAAACCCACGAAAATTGTTGCTCTTTTTCTTCTTCTTCTTCAAAACCCATGCAATTGTTTTAGGGCTTCGTTTTTTTAAGGTATAATTTCTTCTTCATAACCCACGAAAATTTTTGTTGTTCATCTTCGTTTTTTTAGTTTTTCAAGCTTCATGGTGTTTTAGGGGATAGTTTTTGTATGCTAGTTATGTGAATCTCACTTAGGATTTTTGATAATAGTATTCATTGTTGTTTGGAGATTGGTATGTGAAGGTATATGAAGAAATTCTTAGAAGCATATAATATGAGGGCTTTTTAAACAATCTAAGGTATACTTTCTTCAACCCGTTTAGTTTTTCAAGCTTCATGGTATTTTAGGGTTATTCAAGCTTCAACCTTTGAATATATGTTGTGTATGAGTTTGTTTTTGTGTTTAACACTAGTGGAAAAAAACGTATCTGCTGCGTATCATTTGCTGCGTTTTTATTTAGACGCAGCATTAAATAGCAAAAAAAAAAAAACAAAAAAAAATATATCAAATGCTGCGGTTTCACTAATGCCCCCAGCAAATAAGTTGGTATATGCTGCGGTTTTCCCATTGCCCGTAGCAAGTAATTGAAGATTCACTGTATATGCTGCGGTTCTTCTTAGCCCGCAGCAAATAAGTATTAAAAAATCCCGCTTTTTAACGTTATACCCTTAAACCCACACGAAGAATTTTCATAAAACACTCGAAAACGACTGCTATTGTTTCATAAAACATCTTCTTCACTCTACTACGTACTGTGTTCTTCTTCAAGTTCCATTGTCTTCTTCAAGTGCCATTGTCTTCTTCAATTTCGCATACTGTCTTCTTGTTCAACCCACGCACACACTACTACTGTCTTATTCTTCAAGTTCGTTCTTCTTCTTCAAGTTCCTTCTTCTTGTTCAAGTTCTTTAAACCCACACGAAAAACCCACGAACATTTCAAAATAAACTCACCATTTTCGTTCCTTCCTTCAAAAATCCACCATTGTTGCTTTCTTCAAAAACCCACGAAAAAGGGCTTATTCTTGTTCTTCATCAAGGTATTATTTTTTCAAGCTTAAATTTAAGTTCTTCAAATTTCATTATCTTTTGGGGAATTAGTTTGTTTTATACTAATTTTGATTTTTTTTTTCATTTTAGGTTGCATAATCAAATTTAAAAACAACATTACCATATCTATTTACCAATGTATGTATTGTATATTTAAATGTGAATAATTTTGATTAATTAGGATTTTTAGGTAGATTGAATGTGAATAATTTACTAATGTATGTAGTTGTATATTTGAATATGAATAATTTACTTATGTATGTAGTTGTATATTATTAGTTTCTTAATTATTTTGATTTATGTGTATTTGGTTAAAGAAAATGGTTTTTTTTTGGTTATGTATGTTTTGTAATTAAAATATACATAATTTCAATACTTAAAATAATATAAAGGTTATATAGGGTTTAATAGGGTTAATTTTGGTTAATAAGTTTTGTTTCATGCCAAGTTTCATTAATTTTGTTTCATGGGATAAGTATATATGTTAAAAGTTGTGTAATAATTTTGTTTTGAATTAATTAATCACACTAATTAGGATGATAAAAAATTGTTCTTGGATGTATGGAAGCATTAAATAGTCAGAATTTATTGATGGCGTATTAGAATTTTGTAGTATTGCGGTTGAACATCAAGTTAGGACTGGGGGAGTTGGTTTTTATTGCCCATGTGTCACTTGTGGCAATATATCAAACGTAGATAGTGTTGATATCCTTAGGGAGCACATACTTCAATGTGGGTTTAGGCCTCAATATCATATTTGGATTTGGCACGGTGAGGAGGGAGTTTACAAAGAGAAAAGTGTTGTTGAGGGCGTCAATAATGTGGCTGATGTTAATGAGGATGTAGTAGATCATGTTGATGGATATGAGACAAATGAAGAGAATATCGATGAGGATGTGGATCGTGTTGATGAGATGATGGAGGGAGTCGAGGATGAGTTAGGAAAACGTCCTTGTGTTTTTGACTTGTTGACAGAGGCTTCTCAAAAGTCTTTGTACCCTGGATGTACAAAGTTCACCAAACTAACAGCAGTGTTGACAATTTTAAACATTAAGTTAAAGCTCAATTGGAGTGACGCTAGTTCACAATGTTATTAGAAGCGTTAGGTGAAATGCTTCCTGAGGGAAATGAACTTCCAAAGTCGACATATTATGCCAAAAAGCTAATGTGTCCTTTCGGCTTAGAGTACCAGAAGATTCATGCGTGTCCGAATGATTGTGTATTGTATAGGAATGAAAACAAGAACTTAGAAGAGTGTCCTAGGTGTGGCTTATCGTGCTACAAGCGTAAAGGGGCTCGGGATGCTAAAAGGCCCCCGGCTAAGGTATTGTGGTATCTTCCAATAATACCTAGATTCAAGCGCTTGTTTTCTATAAATAAAGATGCGTTAAATTTAAGGTTACATGCAGATAGGGTGAAGAAAGGTCACTTGCTCACACATCCATTTGATTCTCCAGAATGTAAGAGTATTGATAGGTTGCATAAGACTTTTGGGGATGAGGTTCGTAATTTAAGGCTCGGACTGTGTACGGATGGAATGAACCCATTCGGCAATCTTAGTTCTCAACATAGTACTTGGCCAGTACTGTTAGTGATCTATAAATTTGCCACCTTGGTTGTGTATGAAGCGTAAGTACCTTATGCTTTCGATTCTTATCTCGGGTCCGAAACAACCTGGCAATGACATAGATGTATATCTTGCACCTCTCGTTGAGGATTTGAGAAAGATGTGGGAGGAAGGCGAATCCGAGTTTGATGCATATGCTAATGAGGAGTTCACCTTGCATGCAAGCTTTTATGCACTGTTAATGATTTTTCGGCATATGGCAACTTATCGGGGTGTAAGAACAAAGGGAAGCAAGCATGTCCAATATGTATCGATGATATGGAATCCATGTGGATTCCTAAGTGCAAAAACGTATTCATGCACCATCGAAAGTTCCTCCCACGAGATCACCAATATCGTAAGAGGAAGAAGATGTTCAACGGGGAGGTTGATGACCGTGTAGCTCATCGACCGTTGACCGGTTATGAGGTTTATAAACAGGTTAAGGGAGTTGAGACTGTATTTGGTAAAACAGGGCAAGTGTAAGGGGGTGAAGACCGATTATGGAAAAAAGAATCAATCTTTTGGAAGCTTCCGTATTGGAGAGATTTACAGGTTAGGCATTGTCTTGACGTTATGCATATAGAGAAAAATATATGCGATGCCATACTCGGGACTCTCATGAACATTCCGGGTAAGACAAAGGTTGTTAGGGTCGTGTGAGATTGGTTTGAATGTAAGGGTCTTCGTCTGGAGTTGTGGACACATGTTAAGGTGAGTTAGAAAAGAAATAGAGCTGATAAAGTTGGTGGCAGTAACAAGGGAAAGGGCGGTAAGAAGATGATGAGTAATGACAAAGTTTATTTGGCTCCAGCTTGCTACAAATTGTCCAAAGCAGAGAAGCGGGCATTTTGTGAATCTTTGTATGGCATTAAGGTTCCGTCTAGGTACTCATCCAACATGAAGAGATTTGTGACCCTAAATGATGAGCTGAAGTTGGGAGGCATGAAATCTCACGATTGCCATGTAATGATGCAAGTGTTCTTACCAATTGCAATCCATGGAATACTGCCAAAACATGTGAGATATGCTATTACCGAGCTATGTTCGTTCTTCAACACAATTTGTAGTAAAGTTCTTGATCCCTTTAAACTTGATGCTCTTCAAGTCGACGTGATTGTAACTTTATGCAAGTTTGAGATGTATTTTCCACCTTTTTTCTTTGACATAATGGTTCATCCTATTGTCCATCTCGTTCGTGAGATCAAGCTTTTAGGTCTAGTTTTTTTAAGGTGGTGTTATACTTTTGAAAGACACATGGGTGTTTTACAAAACAAGGTGAGGAATCCAGCACAACCTGAGGGGAGTATGATTCAAGGCACCGTAAGCGATGAGATTAGTAACTTTAAAGCCGAGTATTCAGCCATGGCAAAGCCTATTGGACTTCCCACCTCTCGACATGAAGGAAGACTTGAGGAAAAAAGGAACAATTGGCTCCAAATCGATCACACCTCCTCGAGACGGTCTTCTAAAAGGACACTTGTATGTGTTGCATCATATTCCTGAAGTCCATCGTTTTTTGAGTGAGCATTTAGATATATTGCGCGCAAAGTATCCTTGTAAAAGGGATAGGGGATTGATGCAGTTGCATAACAAGACGTTTATTGATTGGTTTAATAATCGAGTAATAAGTGAAGAACACAAGGGTGTATTAGAAATTGATAAGTGGTTAGCTTTTGGTTCTCGTGATGATTTCAACAAATATAAGGGTTACGATGTCAATGACTTCACGTTTTGGACTGAGGGTAAAGATAAGAAGTCATCTTATCTATAGAATAGTGGGGTTTCTATTTTGGCGTCATCTACATTTTACGCGAGTGCCAAGGATAAAGTAGCTCAAACTTGGTTTGTTTTGCATGAAACTTTAACACAACACTATTTGGTATATATTATTGTGTTGAAGTGGTTAGAATTGTAAATCATAGTCAAATTCCTAATATTAATTGGTAAGTTTCGATTTTAAGGTTTTTAAAGTTTTTTTGGCACTTTTGCACACAACACTATTATTTTAGAATTGAATGAATGGGAGGCTTTTGTTGCCAAAAGAACAACTTTCATTGAAGTTGTAAGTATTCCATATTATATTATAGCTTTTGATTTGAATTTACTTCTTTTAATTCAATCATTAAACTAATATATGACATTTAATTTCTATTGATTTAATTAGGAAAAGTGTGGTAAAGCTTCTGAATCAGCATGCAAAAGGAAGTTTTACCATCGCTTGGGCCCAAAAACGTACGATGAGGTCCGAAAATAGTGGGTGGATGCGGGTTTATACCCCAATCAAAGTCCAGCCACGCCCTCATCTACGACTGCCTCCGCATCCGTGAATACTTCTGCTGGAGATCGGGTGCGAGATTGGTATTACGGACTTCATTCTCGAGATGCAAGTGGTAAATTTACCATTACTAATCCGGGAACGAAGAAGGTTGCTGATGCTGTGGTAAGTTTTGAAATTATTAAGTATATTCTTGATTTGTTTTGTAATTTTTGGCTTTGATTTACTTATACTAATTGTTATATATGTCACTTTTTATTTGAACAGATGGGCTGGAAGGAAAAAAAGCTAGGGGGGAGTTCACCCTAAGAGGCAATGTTGATGCATTGCATATGGTCTTAGGGAATGACCATAGAGCGCGGGTAGTTGGAAAAGGAGGCGTTCGCGTGGGGTTAAAGAAGGCATTCGGCAAAGAGTGTGTTGCTACTCAATCCCGAACGATGCCACCTGATAAAGTAGTAATCCTCAGAGCAGAAATTACGAAGGACGTTCTCGCCAAAGTGGCACTCGTGTTGCAGAAGATGGGAGCACCCACTGAAGACTTGGCAAACCTGATTGTCGAGGATCAGAAAAGTCAACATGGGGATCCTAACGCTTCGGTCGAGCCAACACCCAAGCCCATTACCCCCGTAGCACCTCAGCCCATTACTACCCCCGAAGGGCAAAATCCTACACCGGAGACCATGAACTCCGTTGCTAGAAATCCGGAGCCAACTCCCGAGGCAGTGGTAAATGTACATAGTTTTTAAATATATAAGCACTTATTAATTTAAATTGCAACGTGTTTTAATATTTTATTATGATGCTTATTATACTAAATGACACAATTTAGGAGGCGACTCCTTATTCTGTTTTGCTGCCTAAGTTAGGTGTTGCTAGTGATGGCGACTTAACTGAGGTTGCATATGGTGTGGCACAGCCAACTAAAGAGGGCCAAACAGTGTATTCAATGCCTGTTACAAGTGGCCACATCAGTGTGACCGTGGAAACCATTATAAAGGGGTTTGAAGAATTCTCACTCCCGATTCCAATGCCAGAATGGAGCCTTGAGAAACTATTAGACACCCTAGATAGTTTCGTCACATGGCCATATGCTTAGGTCCGATTCACTACCATGGTAATAATCATTTGTATCTTATTTATTTTTATTTTTTTAATTGCATGCTTACACTAATTTAATTTTATAAATTGAAATAGCAAAAGAGTCCAAAGGGCTCTAGGAGAGAGATCGGTTCCTCATCAAAGGTGTCGATTGGGTCAAAGTCGATGGCAATCACTCCAATTTTGACTGATGCGGAGCTAAAAGATCTCTCTCAAGATTGCAAATGGCTGCACACGTGTGCATCTCGCCTGCATGAGGAGGACCCAATCGTTCTAATCCTGCAGAAGGAACAATTCTGCTTTGTTGAGAGCCCATTTGTAATTATTGGTCCTAGTGACATTGGGCTTTGAGAGGAGAAATGTTGAATGTAGCTCTTATCCATGTCTACATGAGGTGATGTTCATTATTTTACAATTTAGGCATTATTGTTTAATTGTATTAACAACCGAATTATTGAAAAAATTTACTTATTCGTGAGTTTAGTGCGGCTTACGAGGAGCTAAATTCTTGCGAACCTCCAATAAAAATTCGATGGTTTTGTCCTGAGTCGATTTCGGGTACTAAAAGCGTAAATGATCCAGATGACGTTAAAGCTTACATTGAGACTGCTTTGAATGATTCCCTTGCATCTAAACACACGTTCATTCTGGCTCCATATGTGGAAGAATAAGTTTTATTTTTGAAATTGAACTTATCTTTTGATTTTTAAGTTCACATAATCTCTAATTTGTTGATTTTAAATTCAAAGCCTTGTTGAATGCGTACGTAATTTTATAAATTTTACCAATTTTCATTTAATTAAGTGTTTTATATATATATATATATATATATATATATATATATATATATATATATATATATATATATACATATATATATATATATATATATATATATACATATATATATATATATATACATATATATATATATATATATATATATATATATATATATATATATATATATATATATATACATATATATATATATATATATATATATATATATATATATATATATATATATATATATATATATATATATATATATATACATATATATATATATATATACATATATATATATATATATATATATATATATATATATATATATATATATATATATATATATATATACATATATATATATATATATAGACATATATATATATATATATATATATATATATATATATATATATATATATATATATATATATATATATATATATATATATATATATATAGTATTACATTAATATTATTACATGCATTGATATATAAATAGTTATACTTTTCCCATGCGTTTCAGCAAAATGAAGAAAGTGCGTGGAGAAATGGGATCTATATCTAGAGCCACATTTCCGAAATGGATAGCAGTAAAGGTACACAACAATATTCGATTTTATGGGTTTTTAAGCTTTTTTTGGACTTTCGCGCATAAAGAAGCTCAAACATGGTTTGTTTTGCACGAAACTTGGCACACAACACTATTTGGTGTATATTATTGTGTTGAAGTGGTTAGAGTTGAAAATGATAGTCATATGCTAGAAATTAAGTGTTAAGTTGCGATTTTATGGGTTTTTAAAGCTTTTTTGGCATTTTCGCGCATAAATTAGCTCAAACTTGGTTTGTTTTGCACGAAACTTGGCACACAACACTATTTGGTATATATTATTGTGTTGAAGTGGTTAGAATTGAAAATAATATTCTTATGCTAGAAATTACGTGTTAAGTTGCAATTTTATGGGTTTTTAAGCTTATTTGGTATTTTCGCGCATAAAGTAGGTCAAACTTGGTTTGTTTTGCACGAATCTTGGCACACAACACTATTTGGTATATATTATTGTGTTGAACTGGTTAGAATAGAAAATCATAGTCATATGCTAGAAATTACGTGCTAAGTATCGATTTTATGGGTTTTTAAGCTTATTTGGCACTAACATCTATTTTTTCTTAGTGCTTTCGACAAGTTGATAATAGGTTTGATTGCGGCTACTACACTCTTAAATACATGGACGATATATTACAATGCGTGAAGGAGGTTGGAGTCGAAAACATTGACGCCGTAAGTATTTGTTACGTTTTTAAATTATAATATTATATATTTACTATTGGTAAAATCTAATGTTTATGTATCATTTAATTTAATATTATATTATAGGTTTTATACGACACTCCAATGGAAACACGCCCTTTGAGAGAATGAGGAATGCGCCAATTGAAAGACAAGATTGCCGCGTATCTTGCTAATTTTTGTACTTGGTAAATAATGTAATTAGTTTAAATTTAGGACTTTACTTTGTATATGTACATATTATTTTATATACGATCGAGAGTTTACAAAGAGATTATTGGTGATAATTGGTGATTATCATTGGATTATTGAATTAATCATTGTTTACATTGTACATTATTGGATTATTTATTAGTATTAAATGAAAAAAGCAAAAAAAATAAAATAAAAAATAATATATATGTTGCGGTTTTGGGGAGGCCCGCAGCATATAGTCTTGCACTATATGCTGCGATTTTAAAGAAGCCCGCAGCATATACTCTTGCACTATATGCTGCGGTTTTAGGGAGGCCTGCAGCCCCGCAGCATATGGTTGATTTATCTGCTGCGGTTTTAAACTGCAGCATTTACAATAAGCCATCTGCTGCTATCACTAATACTTGGGGCCAAAACCGCAGCATATTATGGCTAATAAACCGCAACAAATGAGGTTTTTTTCCACTAGTGTAAGTATGAACTTTAAATTATAAGTTTATAACTTGAATGTTGTGTATAACTTGGAATGTTGTGTATAAGTTTGTTTTTGTGTAATATAAGTATGAATTTTAACGTATAAGTTTATAACTTGAAATGTTGTGTATAACTTGGAATGTCGTGTAAAATGTTATTGGTTATAAGTTATATAAGTATAAGTTTATAACTTGGAATGTTGTGTATATAAGTTTATTTTTGTGTATTGTAAGTATGAATTTCAGAGTATAATTTTATAACTTGGATGTTGAGTATAATTTGGTATCTTGTGTATAAGTACGATCGTAAGTATACGTTTGCAACTTAAAATGTCATTGTGTATAAGTTATGTAAGTATAAGTTTATAACTTCAAATGTTATGTATATAAGTTTGTTTTTGTCTATAAAAGTATGAAGAAGTATAAGTATGAATTTTAGCGTTTAAGGCATTGTCTAACTTAGAATATTGTGTATAACTTAAATTGTTGTGACTTTTGATCGTGCAGTGACGCTTACAGGTACGTACACGCAGTAACTAACCCTTATATGCAATTTTCTTTAAGACATTATTGTTTATTGTGATAGTATGCATTGTATCGAAACTATATGAGGTACTAGTAAGTACACTTTATATGAAAAGCTATCGACTATGAAATCCTTTTACTCAGAATAGTTTAGAGGATGCGAGTGTTAATAGAAGGTGGGAACCACCCCATTATTTATTTAAGAATTACATTGTGCCTTAATTGGAGTTAGAATGACTCCTTTATAGGTGAATTTCATATTTTGTTGAGTGGTTCAGTGGGTTTTGGCGTGCTGCTATCCCAAGGCGCTCAATAATAGTCGAAAGTGGAAGTTATTCCCATCTCATTAAGTATTAGATTATGATTAGCTGGCGTGACTCAACTAGATTATGTCTGGTTGATTTAGTAGTCCCCTAGGTGAGGTTCGACGGGACCACCGTAACGGGGTATGAGCATTCGTAGGTCATTGGGCGCCGGGTGGCCGATACTGCCCCTTGATCGAGTTGTTACCATGCGGGCCTTGTAAACCCCAATATGGTGGCCTCTTCACTGGTTTAGTACCCCAGTGTGTTAGTTTTTCCCGAAGGTAGGACCCGAGAGGGTCAGTTGGAGGGGGCATGAGCTCATACTTTGCCATGGGCGTCGGGTGGCCGATAACGCCCTTGGTTGTGTCACTATGCTAGGAATTAGAGAAAAGATCCACTGATATAAATTTATTCAGTGATAGAAAGTTTATTCATTGATTGAAAGTTATTTAATGATAGAAGGTTCATTCTTTGATAGAAAGCTTGCACATTGATAGAACGTTTACTCATTGATAGAATATCTACTTATTGATAAAATAGTTTATGCTAGTGAGAAGTGTGCCTAAGTTAAGTTACCTCAAGGGTATTACAGACTATGATCACACTTACCTTAAGATAGACAAGCTCTATAAGGTCATGTGTTAGGTATTCTGTTAATGCC
Source organism: Amaranthus tricolor (assembly GCF_026212465.1). Taxonomy (NCBI): domain Eukaryota; kingdom Viridiplantae; phylum Streptophyta; class Magnoliopsida; order Caryophyllales; family Amaranthaceae; genus Amaranthus; species Amaranthus tricolor. The sequence continues at coordinate 16,526,087 of NC_080053.1, forward strand.
TTGGTCGAGTTGATACTATGCGTGTTTTGGAAGAGTTTATGTTTAGAAAAGAGGAGCGTGAAGACCTGCATTCCACCCAAGAACACATGGTTCGGGATGGAAAGAACGTAATGAAAGTAAGAAGTATAAGTGGCCGATAAACGGTCACTATCTGTGCTTGTGTCTTATGAAATCATCTTATGTTGTTTTATAATATAATGTTATCTAGTGGTTGGCCTTATTATATTTGATTCTAGTTACTGATGTGTGCGTTTTCATGTTTATGTTTGATTGTTTATGACCTTTTATGATTGTCCTGCTATGACACATTGGTCTTTGGTCTAATGTCGAGCAGCAGGAGGATCATAGACAGGCGTAGCAGGTATTGGAGCTTCTTTCGCATTGCATTGTAGCTCTTGTTATCTTTTATATACTTTGGTTGTATATGTTTTGTTATGAGGCCTTGTTTCCTCCCTTGTATATTTGTATTTCCTCTGCGTAGTTTATAACTCTGCATGGTTTGAGGAGTTAAGTCATTTTAAACGCAAGCGTCAACACTGGAACCACGATCCATGCTTGGCATGTTGATTTGAGAACCCGGCGACGAATCATTCCGCCGTGATTTGAGAACCTTTTTAATTAGCTATAGTAACATTGGTTTTGAGTTTTAGTGTGGCATAATCGTGTCTACCAATAAACATTTTCAATCTCATACGGTGATTGAGACTGATGCTTTAAATTGGTTAATGTAATGTATATTTGTTAGTTCTAAGCCCAACATCTTATGCTTGTAGTGAGACCTTAAGAATCATTTGAGAGTAAAAATTGTAGTCAACCAACTAGCCTGAGTTAATCACTTTATATATTCTTTGATGAATTATATACTATAAGGGTCCCCTGTCATTGATTTTGATTTTTGTAAGCATCCAACTCTCATCATAATGAGTATAGTACTTCATGTTTGTCAAGTGATAATGACCGTTAAATCACTATTTGTTGTCAAAAAAAAAAAAGTGGTTCTTTGGATAAAATATGGGTGATTTTTTTTTCCTTCTTAAAGACACATGAGTTTGAGTATTAAA
>NC_080053.1:16540155-16635155 GCF_026212465.1 Amaranthus tricolor
TTGTTATTGCCATTTATACAGCTTTTGCCTTACTCATATGATTGAATTTCAAAGTCTTCATTTAGTGCATCCCACATACTTAAGAAAGAGTATATGATGTTTTAAGAGTTGAGTTTATTGATTATTTCAATGAGTATGAAAATTGAGATAAACCTGGAGAAATATATGGGTTTTTGTTTCGTTGCTATGTGAATATGCAATTTTATCTCAGAAATTTTATGGGTTTAGATATGGGATAAAATATGGTTTATAAATTGAGATCAAATTTTGAAGAGTTGAGTGGTGATGAAATGGAAGCAAAGAGAAAGAAGATATTGATGAAGATGATGTTTAATTTGTTTTCATGTTGACATGTTGTGTAGTTATAGATGTCACAATAATCAAATATATGTTTGTTATGCTATATGATGATCATGTTTTAGTAACCATATGAGTAACTTTTGTTTTAAGTATCACTTTTTTTCAGGGGGTTAGTAAATATTTTTGATTAACAATATTAATATTTGGTTATTTGATAAATTTAACACAAATTGAAGATATTTTGTATTATAATTTAGTTGATATTTTTTTGGTTCTGTTAAAACCTATAGATATAATTGTTCAAAATAACATTTGTATTAATTCAACAACAATGTCAAAATTAATATTACATTTTTTTTATAAAATAGTTCTATAATCACATTCATAGCACGGGTACATACCTAGTTAATGTAGTTACTGATCACTTCGATCATATTGCACCTGATCATTTATTAATACCTAACTTTGCGATTAGTCAACAATAGTAGTATGTCGTCGTCATCATCATCATCAAGCGACTGGAAGAGGAAAAGGAAAAAGAAATAAGCAGTATTACCTGTAACATTTGAGAAATTAATTCGGAATTTAAAATAAATAAATAAATAATAATAATACCCAAACATTCCTCCTCCTCTTTTCGCATAACCCGGAAAAAACTTCAATCACCTTCCACCTTAAAATTCCAAACCCATTTTTGAAATTCTCCCTCCTCCTTCATTTCTGGTTTTCGAAATGCTTGAGGCATCAACTGTTACACCTTCTTCCTCTTTTTGAAAATTTCGAATGCCAACACAAGCAGGGTTCATTCTCAATTCTTGCTCTTGATTCTTGATGAAATAGATCCTTCATACTCTTCCTCTTGATTCGAACTCGTTCCTTCCGTTTTCCTTCTTCTCTAAGCAACAAAATGGGGCAGCAAACCCAACATTCATTGAGGCCACGAACACCACTTCACACGGTGGTTCTACAACCCTAATCGGAATCTCCTCTCTTGATTCTAGCATTGGAGTCTCTGAAATCTGGTAAGGAAACAATCTCCATCTTCAACTCTTGTTTAATTCTTAAAATAAGAACAATAGGCATTTCACAAACTCCTAATGATTTACTCAATGAAAATAGAACAGCCGCAGCCTTGAACAACATTCGCAATTTCGAACCACAATCGCAACTTTCAATTTTATGATTTTGTCGCCTATCAAGATTGGTAAGTTCTATCTATCAGACTTCTTATGTAATTCTAAGAGTTTTAGATCATTGTTTCTGTTTTCATTACATTTCTTTTCTGAGCAAAGACACTTGTCAAAAAGAGACCAAGTTATTCATTCATGATTTCTTAATTATAACTGATTTAGCCTTTTGATTAAACAAACGAGATCTAGTAGCAAATCATTGAATGTTGAGTTAAGTTTGTCGAGTCTTGAAGGTTAATAAGAAATTATGAAATAAGGAAATTATGGTTTTTGTTGAAGAGATGTTAGATACTGGTAAAAAGAAAATTAAATAATTGGTATCCGTAATTAAAGTATGAGATTCTTTGGAAATCATTGATATTGGGAAGAATATTGGTTGTTTTAGTAATTGAACAAGGTGATATTCGTAAAGGATCATTAGATTCTTTTGTGGATTATTGATTTTGGATATCAATGAACAAATTGTGTTTAATTAATAAAGAGGGTGATGATTGTTGAGAAACCTTTAGTAGAGTGTAAACAGTCCTAGATTCTTGGATCATAAAGTCTTTGTGGTATATGATTGGACTAAGTGATGAACATTGTTGGTTTGCCTAGATTCTTTAATATGTGTAGAAACGAACTTATGACATGAGATGTTGCAACGCCAGAATAGATTCATAGTTAAACCTTGGTTGTAGAAGGAGATGTAATAACTTATATATTAGTACAGTAGCATCGGACGCCTTTTTGTGATATTGTTATTGTTGTGCTTCAAGAGGCGACATCATCGAAGAACCCTTCTAGTTGATAGCTGTGATCAGGATTCGACTCTTTGAAGAGACATCGTAGGTGAGTAATAGCAGTCCCTTAAAGGGTCTGGCCATACTACATTCTTGAACATAAACTTTTTACTAAAGCTCTTTTGAAATTGGAAATTGTTGAGACAAATGTTGTTGTGAATGCTTATGTTGATATTATGATATGGTCGATGGATCGGGCTTGCGAGCTGGTTATTGACAGAGTTGAGGAACATTGTTCCCTGCTCCTTGTTTTTGAAGCGAGTTGTCATTCAGATATTGACTAGCTTCACCCGAGAGTGACATAACCTTAGAGCTATGGGCACCTCTCAAATTAGACTCCTTGTGCGCACATAGATCTAGGAAATCGATGTTGCTTTTAAACCTTTGATTGGAAATTACAATGTTTTGTTGTTTTGGATTTTTACTTCTCATTCAGTTTAATCTGACCCTCTGTTGTTTCCAACTTTTAGCTTGTTTGCAGATCGGAACCGGTCGGAAATGATGGGTTAGCGGAGGTGATTAGAGATTCCAAGGATGCATATTGAGCTGAGCACGTAGGAATATGTAGATTTGTATTAGGATTTTGGATAAATGTATATTAGATTTGGTTGTGTTGGTTATATTGGACTTGTAGAGAATTGTATGTTTATCTTGTGTTTTAGTTAGATGTTTGTTTTGAGATTTAGCTGAGTTAGTCACATTGAAGAGCTTGTGACCCCTTTGCTCAAGTTTTGGAAGTGTGATTTCAGTTTCTTGGGAAATGTACCTCGTGATGACCCTATTTACTCAGTTAACGGTAAGTCGGGTTGTTACATTACCTCACTTGCAATTGGCAATAAGAAAATGTCAAGCGAATGGATTCCTATTGAAGTATTAATGATCAGATCCAATAGATTATGAAGGGACAATAATTTTAGGTAGGCGACAAGAAAAAGAAAGAAAAATCGCTTAAGGTTTTTGGTTTGTGTGAGAAAATAAAACTGCCAATTAGAGTGTATTTATTTATATCAAAAGATTAAACAATTCGTCTTGTATGAGACCGTCTCACGGTGAGACGACCTCAAAACAAAAGGTCCATAAGTTAAAAGTTTCCATTATTGAGCTATTTAACCCTCATGTACGAATCATGTCTCACGATGAGACGTCTCATACAAAATTTGGGAAGATTAAAAGATTAGGGTTAGGGTTAAACTTTTAATAGGATAATTATAATGAAGCCCATGGACGTTAAGCCCAAATATTATTTAATTATTTTCCCATTATAACAAAAAATATTACTTACTCTCATTATTAAATCTTCTTTAACTCCAATATATAACACTCCCTCATATTCAACCTATTAGTCCCATTTACTTTTTTTCACATTTGTCGATTCAACATTTAAACAGTTAATATCTCTAATTACACTTAACTAAAAATTATGAAAATTTGATATTAATTATCTTTACATTAAGAGGAATCAAATAAGATCGCACTTGACTATATATTAACTTATAGATTAAGAATAAAATACATAATAAGAGTGATAAGTGAATAGTAACTCCAAAGTAAATGGGAGTAATAGGAAGAATAGGAGGTAGTAATAATTTATTTTTATTTTTTCTTTTTTCAAAATTTCGAAATGTAAATTACAATTACACCCTAGCTTTGTAGAGGCACTTGATGTATAGTTCTTTATGCTAGCTTATAGCTTTTTTGATGTAACATCTCGGACTTCAATGTACGTGAAGAGTAGGGTAGGAAAACCCTTAATAGAAAGTGAGTCATGTTTTCACACTAATGCAATAAAGTTGGTAAATGCTACATAGTATAAGTTGTATAGGCCTTTACTCACGTGAATGGAAAGAAAACTTCTTATTTAACAAAAAAAAATTCACTCTTATATACTAAGAGCTCCTTTAACATTATTATTATTTTTTTATTTTTATTTTTATTTTATTATTATAACTTTCTGACTTTTAATTTTCAAGTACTTCAATTATAATAATAATAATAGTAGTAGGTACCACAATGTTCTTTGATCCTAAAATTTTCTTTAATCAGCGGAAAGCATATGCATAATGATTACTTCCCACTTTTGTTGTCCCCTAATTAAGAATATCAATTCTTCAAAACAGGCCGGATAGGCGGATAACCGGACCCCAAACCCATTCCCCATTTCACACCAAGCTAACTTGTGTTTTTACTTACTCGGATACAAATTACTTCTACCATTATAAAATAATATACTATTTATTTATAATATAATTAGATTCTAATTTATAAGTTAAAATATAGTCAAGTGAGATATTATTTAATTTATCTCAAATAAAAATTATTAATATCATAATTTTTTATTTACATAATTAGAAATATTTATAATTAAATTAGCACATTAAACTGCTTAAAAACTCAAATAACGCAAATATTTTGGTGCGGACAACACTTTAGAGTTTAGTGTGTCACTACTCACTTGTTAAAACTAGGTTTTATCAAAACACCTTTGTACTTAATTTGTGCATTCAAAGTGGATGTTATTAACAAAGAAAGAGATGTTAAATAAGATATTTATTATTTAACCATCACTTTTTTTAATTAATTCGTTTTTTTTTCTCATTTATTTTTTACACGATTTTTAAATTAAATTTTTAGTTTTAATATCTCTTAATACACATCATAAAAAAATTATAAAAAATATAATAAAAAAGTATACATTAAGATGAATCTCACGAAATCTCTTTATCTTCTTAATACATCTCAAAATCCTTAATTAAATTTCTCTTTTGTTAATTAACATATTTAAAAGGAAATAACATTACAAAACTATCAAAATATGTACTTTTAAATATTAAAAAATACTATCATTGTAGATGCTCGTCATATCAGAGTTTAAGGCACAATTGTATCATTTCTCAAATAATAGCAATGACACTTTTTGACAAAATATTTGAGAGGAAAAAAATTGGTATCCTCAATTCCTCATGAACAAGACCAAAAGTGGGTGCCCATCTCAATATTATCATATTGACGCCAATCTTTTCCCATCCACAAACTCAAAATCTCCATGGCTTACTCGTTTAATTATTTATTATTTACTATTATCATATATTTAATAACTATTTTTTTGAACCTATTGAATGGTCAATATTTTCGAAAATAATTACTTCATTTGTTTCTGCCACAATTTTTATTCCATTTATTTAACTTGTACAATTTTGTTGGCGTTTTTATTATTATATTTTTTGTTGGTGTACTTATTACTTTTTTTATTCTTATTCGTATTTTTTTTCATTCTCTCTTAATTTTAATCTAATCAATACTATTAACGTGACATATTATTTTCTTGACAATTGTGTCATTACATATTGTTGTAATGATTATTCTAAACTATGCACAAGTGTACGTACATAGGTTTAGACAATTAAACTGTTAATCATTTAAAACTAAATTCAAAATATATCTAAATATTATTACATTTACCTATTTATAAAATATTTTTTATTAAATTTAAAATAATTACTAGTTTTATTGTTTAAATCTATATGCTAAGTGCATATGTTAAAAAACTCATTGTTGTAATTTCTTAGAGACCGGGGGAGTATTGGTAACGAAACTCTAAATATTAATTAACCCATCAAATATATCAGTTTGAGAAATAAGCAAAGAGAAAAATGCCACACTGTTTAAATATAAATTCAATAACATTATATAGATTTTTATATTTTGATTTATGATTTCATTTAGTCTAAAAATATATACCTCGTGTCAAAGTTTAAAAAAAATATACGAATGGCATTTTTAAATTCAATTAAATATACTAATTAAATATTTAATTTAATGATAAAATATTTCAATACTTAATTTATACTCTCGAGTTCCTTAATGAAGCTTCCACGAGGATTGTCCACGGGATTTAAGAAAAATAGAATCTTTTAAATAGTGGATATATTATTTTATTGCATAATAAATTTGATAGAGAAAAAGTGGGTACATTAAATATTAAAAAATATTTTTAAAAAAAGTTAGTGGATTAAATATAGGAACTACAACAAATAAAAAAATGTTAATATAAAGTTAGTGGGAAAATATGTGAGGACTATAAGAAATATAAAAATATTAAAATGAAGTTAGTAGAAGATATGTGGGTATCATAAGAACTATTAAAATATTAAAAATAGTATGAATAAGGTTAACTTATCCAAAATTTGTGATATACTTCAAAAGATTCCTAATCGGAATAACAAATGAAACACTTCAAAATGAAAAAAAAGAACTTCTTTAAGGAACGGAGAGAGTACATATAATATACTCCTAACTAAGACTATATATTACTCCCTCCGTTCCTTAAAGAAATACTCATTTACCGTTTTCGGGTGTTATAAAAAATCTACTCCTAACTAAGACTATATATATTATTAATTGAATTAATATATTGACAAACGTGCAAAAGTAAATGGAACATTAATTTTAAATCGGAAGGAGTATATAGCTATGTTGTATTTTTTTTAATATAATTGCGATGAAACTAGAGGTGTTCATTCGGGTCATCGAGTCGGTTTCAGACGAGTATCATTTGGTTCGATTAAATTTCAAATCGGTTAATTATTTTTGTATATAGCAATGGGTTGTACCCAGGTCAATTTGATTGGTTACGGGTTGGTTTAACAACGATTATTTGGATTATCGAATTTGCACCATTTTCTTAGTAGTTGAAATTCGAATCGAGTGTCAATCGGGCTCGGGTTGTCATCGGTCTATAATTAGTTTGGTTTTTTCATGCACAAATCGAATTTGGGCTTTATTTTTCAAATAGGTGTCCATTACGTAGTGCTATCGATCAGGTTAATATCGGATTAAGTTTATAGTTAGTTTTTTAGTTGATGTAGGTTTATTTACATACAAAAAAGATAATTACTAATTATTTTATCGAATGCGTCAAATCAAATTGTTTTAATTGATATTTTGTTTAAGGAATATAAATTCATGAAACTATATAAATTAAAAACACAAGCATAATTTTTCTAACAAATTAAATTTTATTAATGGATTATAAATTATAAGAAACTATATACAAAATTAAAACATGAACATAACTCTTCTAACAAATTAAATTTTGTTAAACAATTATAAATCATAAGAAACATTATAAAATAGAACATGACATAATTCTTCTAATAAATTGAATTTTGTTAAAAAATTACAAGTCATGGAAAAATTATACAAATTAAAAATAATGCTTATAAATAAAATTCTTTTCACAAATTAAAATTTTGTAGAGAATTAAAGACTTACAATTTTCATGAATTAAAGATTAAACATAGAACAAATGAACCCCAAAATCACTCAAGGATTTTTCCTCACTATTTTTTCTTTCTTTTGCTCTTCTTAGCCGAAAAAATGGAGAAAAATGTGAGAATTTTTCTAATTTTTTTGAGGTAATTCAAATGTTTCTCTAACCCCTTCAAACGCTAAATTAAAGTGGCTTATTTCCTCTCTTAATTACCTAGCGTTTATGTTTCTTAATTGGGCATTTAGGGAGGAGTTTCATGAACTCCTCCAATCCCTCCACTCAATCGGCCACACATGTGCCATAATAAATTTTTATTTATTTATTTATTAAATTTAATTTAATTTAATTATTTTATTGTTTGGTTTAATTGTTAGACGCAAAAGTCGTTATGCGATAAACTTGTTACGCGACTAAACACGTATACAATAAAAGTATACTTGAATAATTACTTAATATATTTAATCGACTTCGAATAGTTATTTAACATATTTAATTGACTAATTATTTATTAAGTAATTAATTTTTTTAATCCATATTTTAACGGGGTATTTACAAAATTAAACAATTGATTAAATTAAAATAGATGTATAAAGTTTTTGAGTTATTTAAATACATTGAAACTTTAAGCTAATTAAATTAAACTATTGGATTATCTATTAATCCACTATATACTAAATTCTAATTATAAATGATTAAAATTTTTTCATGTTATATATAGTTGTAAAGGATCAAATTGAAATACTAAACTTTACTCTGTCAATATAAAGACAACACGAGCAATAACATAATTGAAAAAAGAGATTACAATGACAAAATAAATTTTCTCACATCACTTGGTATAAAAATGCAAGTATAGGGGTGTTTATTATCGGGTATGTCATGGTATTGTTTACTCAATTATTTTATTTATTTATTAATTAGCATCATGTTACTAAAATACCCTTTGACCTTTCCGGATTGACTTTGACTTCTGGTCAATGGGCTTTCTGCTGGACTTCCCGTCTTCCTTGGAGGGCCCATGGGCTTTTTACCTTCAGAATACTTAACTTCCCTGTCATCTATCTTCTTTGGCCATCCTCCTTTTAAGGAGAATAACTGCCCACCACCTTCCACTCTTCAATCATGCTTGGCTCTCCTTGTTTCAAGCTTGATAACTGCCCATCTCTCCCACTACTCCCATGATAGTTTATTCCCTCTGAGATACAACTTCCCTTCCTGACCATTATAAATAGGGATAGCTACTAAACAGGATGGCATCATCGGAAATAGCTTTCTAAGTATTCTCGATTACATTATTTCCTTAGCCTTCCCGAGCCCCAGCATAAACCTTAGCAATCTCAATCACACTCTTCTTGCATTCATTCTACAATCTGTTGTTCATTAATTTCCGATCTATGTTCTAACTTGAGCGTCGGAGGGGTTTTCCGGGAGATCACCCCCCGGACAAGGCTAACGTGTTGTGTTGCAGGAATTCAGGTCGCTTCCTCTCATAAGTCGCTTCTCTTGATCACACTTCTACTTATCTTCAGGTATTTCAAGTGTATCCCACTTCCTCGTTTCATTACCGAAACAGTTTGGCGCCGTCTGTGGGGAGAGTACAAGAAGTCATGGCTCCCAAGAAGAACCCGACTCAAACTGCCACCGTGCATAGCACAGATACAGACACTTCAGCGGGTCACGCTAATAATCAAGCCGTGACTCGCCGTGATCTGGACATGCTAGCGCGAAATCTCACGGCCGCGTTCTCTGAACAACTCCGCGCCGTCATAAACAATACCCCTACTCAACAACGAGTACTGGAAGACATGGCGAACCAAATAAAGAACTTAGAGGAACGAATCGAGCCCCCTCAAGAGATACCAAAATCTCATGAATCTCAAGATGGGAACTCGAGGACTTCCCATTCCAGTAGACGCAATAAAAATAGGCGGGAAAGGTCCAGAACTTACCCGCACCATAGCAAGACAGATACACGAGATGGCGAATCCAAAACCGCCACTCCAGATGCCCGAACCTTCCTAGAGAGCAAAAAACGAAAGACGTCTGAGAGCGTCCAATCCCTGGTAGATAAAAGAAGGGAGGAAAGGAAGAAGGCGCAACTCGCGGGGTCTAGCCGTCCCCTCACTCCCACCTCCATACCGCGGAATGAGGCCGACAAGAGTGTCCTTCCTGAAGAGCCCATATCATTAGTCTCTCCCCTGGCCATGGAGATACTGAATACTCCCAATCCCGGGAAAATAAAAGTACCGAACATGGCTGCTTTCGATGGCACGTCATGCCCGCAGGAGCACCTGACGGCATATAAGAATCTTATGTTGTTGTACACCACCAACTCATCGTTATGGTGTAAGTTCTTTCCAACTACTCTTACAGGAGTAGCTTTGACGTGGTACACCTCCCTTCCCGGAGGAAGCATCCACAACTTTGCCCAACTAGAGGGCAAGTTCTTGGGCCACTTTATAGCCTCAAGAAGGCAGGAGAAATCAAACTTCCACCTGCTTAGTGTCACTCAATTGGAAGGAGAGTCTATATCCTCATATCTTAAGAAGTTCCATGAGGCAGTGCTGGAAGTGACTGATTTGGAGGAGTCGGTTGCGCTAAACGCCCTAATCAACGGAATGAAGGCCCAACGGCTGAAGTTCCAGTTGGTTGAAAGTCAAGTAAAGACGTACGCAGAGGCCATGAAACAATGCCAAAGTTATGTCACGGCCTCAGAGATATGTCAAGCACATGATTCGAAAAGGCGAAAATTTGAGAAAAAAGATGTCGGGCCCTCCCATCAATCCTCACGAAACAGGGAGGAGCATTCTTCGAGGAGAGAGAAGAATTACATGCCGCGTCGTCCTACACCGCCATCTGATATGGGACCTCCACGAGCCCGACACGTGTATGTTACAGAAGGAGAAACTACGACGCGGAATCTGGGAGATGGAGGAAACGACCCCATATTCAATCGAAACAGGAGGGACATTTTCTTCGCTGTTCGAGATCAATTGCCAGCTCCACCTCCTGTTACCACCCCCTCTGATAGGCGCAACTATAATCTGTGGTGTGATTACCACAAAGAGCACGGCCATACTCTGGCACAATGCCGCGAACTAAAGCGCATCTTGCATCAGTTGGCTGACGAGGGAAAACTGTCCAGGTTCCTCAACAGGAGGGATTATGATGCTGGAAGAGAAGGGGAAAGGAGGCCATGGCAACAGAAACGCAGATCCCCCAAGAGGAACGAAGCCAGACGCGAAAGTTCCGACACTCAAGGAACTATCAACATGATTTTTGGGGGATACACTGAGGAATATCCTACTATCCGCGCTGCAAAAAACAGCGTCCACACTTTGCTGAAAGGACCTCCCATGGCCGCATCTAAGGGACCGGTCATGAAGTTCGATGCCACGACCTCCCAACCGCTGCAACAACCCCATACCGACCCTCTGGTGGTCACTCTTAAAATCGGGCAAATGAAAGTCAGACGGGTGCTGGTAGATACGGGAAGCACGGCTGATCTTATTACAATGGAGTGCTTGAGAAAGATGAAGTTCGAGGAAAAGCACTTACAACCCCTAGACAAACCACTGATTGGGTTTGGAGGGAGTCAGGTCATTCCGTTGGGCACGATCATTCTCCCCGTACGGGTAGGGGAGAGAAGTGAAAGCCGGACCATGCCCATACGGTTCACAGTGATAGATCTCAACTTCCCCTACAATGCTATCATAGGGCTCCCACTCATTAATAAGATCAAGGCAGCAATCTTCCCCCATCAACTCTTGCTGCAATTCGAGACAGATAATGGACAAGTTGGCATTCTTAAGGGAGACCAGGTGACGGCTCGCCAATGCCTCGTCAACACCCTGAAGCGCGGGTCTTCCGAGACACCTGCAAAAAGAAAAAGGGAAGACAATGTCCCAGCTGTCATGAGCGTGTACAAGGAAAATCCCAGCACGCATGAAAGGCCTCGCCCCATAGAACGATACGAGGAAGTAGACATGTTCGAGGGGAAACAAATCAAGGTAGGGAAAGATCTTCCTAGCACGGTCAAACAGGACATAGTGGCCACCATTGCTGAGTTCCGCGACGTCTTTGCTTTTTGCACGGAAGAAATGCCTGGCATCCCTACCGGTGTCGCGTGTCATAAGCTTGACATCAAACCAGGCTATAAACCCATAAAACAAAAGCTACGACATCAAGGAAGAGAGCGGACTGAGGCCGCCAAGGAGGAAGTCGAGAAGTTGTTGAGAGCCGGATTTATTAAAGAATGCAAATACTCTGAGTGGCTATCCAACGTTGTCCTGGTGAAAAAACCGAATGGCAAGTGGAGGATGTGCGTCGACTTCACGGACCTGAATAAGGCGTGCCCTAAAGACGATTACCCACTTCCAAAGATAGATCATCTGGTGGATTCTACAGCAGGCCATGCATTATTAAGCTTCATGGATGCCAATGCCGGCTATCATCAGATTCCGTTGGCAATTGAAGACCAACCTCACACGGCCTTCATTACCAGCATGGGAGTCTATTGCTACAAAGTTATGCCCTTCGGATTAAAAAAACGCGGGGGCAACTTATCAAAGGATGGTCAACAAGGTCTTCCAATCTCAGATTGGACGGAATTTAGAAGTATATGTAGATGACATGATCACAAAAAGCAAACAAGCAAGTCAGCACGCCGCAGACTTACGAGAGACGTTCCTTACCCTTCGAAAGCACCAAATGAAACTCAATCCTGACAAGTGTGTGTTTGGAGTTACCGGAGGAAAGTGCCTCGGCTTCCTGGTAGACGAGCGAGGCATTGAAGCAAATCCTGATAAGATCCGAGCTATACAGAACATGAGATCCCCCACCTCAGTAAAAGAAGTACAAAAGCTCACGGGGTGCGTGGCTGCTCTTGGAAGATTCCTTTCCAAGTCTGCGGATAAATGTTCACCCTTCTTTAAAACAATAAAACAACAGAAGTTCGAGTGGACAGCAGAAGCAGAAGAGTCCTTCCGCCAACTTAAAGAGCACCTGTCCACCTTGCCAAAACTAGTTTCGCCCATCAAAGGGGAGAAGCTAGTCCTATATGTCTCTGTCTCCGAATATTCGTTATCCGGAGTACTGGTTGCGGAAAGGGAAAAGAAACAACTTCCTATATACTATGTAAGTCATGCATTCCGTGGCTCGGAGGGAAACTACGGCGAAGTCGAAAAAGTCATATTCGCAATCGTCATGGTCCCACTTTGAAAAAGTCGAAAAAGCCCTACTTTCAATCCCACCAGGTCATCGTCCGGGCTGATCAACCTTTGAAAAAGATTCTAGAAGGGAAAAACAAGTCAAGCCGCGTCACAGATTGGGCAAACCAGCTAGCGGATTTCGGCATCGAATATGAGCCTCGAACAGCAATCAAAGCCCAAGCTCTGGCTGACTTCATTGCTGAAAGCACTCTCCCCTATCATCCTGAACCCAATCAGAAATGGAAGTTGTATGTAGATGGGTCCTCAACACAATCAGCAAGTGGGGCTGGACTCCTCATTGTGTCTTCCGCCGGGGTCCGTATGGAAAGGGCGGTCAGGTTCGAGTTCGCAGCATCCAACAACGAGGCCGAATATGAAGCATTATTGATGGGACTGAAAATTTGCTACGAAGCGGGAGCCAAAAAATTGTCCGCCTTCTCTGACTCCCAATTGATTGTTGGACAAGTGAACGGGGAATTCGAAGCTAAAGATGATAGCATGAAAATGTACCTGCAGCAAGTAAAGGAATTTGTTCAAAAATTCGACAAGTTCACGTTGGAGCACATTCCAAGATCCCAGAATGCCCAGGCTGATTCCCTAGCGAAGCTTGCCAGCTCAGCAGAAACATCCGCGGCTCGAGACATAATCTGGGAAGTGCTTCCTAACCCTAGCATCAACTTCATGGTCGATACCATCGACAGATCAGAAACATGGATGGAGCCATACATCGAATATTTGCGGAATCAGACGCTTCCCCAAGATGAAAGTCAGGCCAAAATGCTCCGGAAGAAAGCCAGATGGTTCGAACTCCACGAAGGAACGCTCTACAAGAAGTCATATACACACCCCCTCCTGAAATGCGTATCCCCTGAAGAAGGAAACTATATCCTCCGCGAAATACACGAAGGTGGATGCGGTATACACCAAGGAGTACGAACTGTCATTGGGAAAGTCCTTAGAAGTGGATATTATTGGCCCTCACTCCGAGAAGACGCGGAGTATTTGATCAAAAGATGTCCTGAATGTCAGTACCACTCAAAGATAGGAAGGAAGCCATCTAATTACTTGACCGCCATGCAAGCCGTCCTGCCTTTCGACAAGTGGGGCATGGACCTCCTTGGCCCCTTCCCTCCGGCAAAAGGGCAACGCAAATTCATCATTGTGGCCATTGATTATTTCACAAAATATGTAGAAGCGGAAGCCCTTAGCTCAATCACGGACAAACAAGTCTGTCAGTTTATATGGCGGAATATCATCACAAGGTACGGCATCCCCCGGGTGATCATAACAGATAATGGAAGGCAGTTCGTCAGCAAGAACACCATCGAGTACTGCGACAAGTTTAACATCCAAATCAGATTCAGTTCAGTGTCCAGGCCGCAAACTAATGGTCAAGTAGAGTCCGCGAACAAAGAGATCCTGAATGGCATTAAGAAGAAGATAGAGGGGGTCAAAGGTAATTGGGATGAAGAACTACCAGGCATCTTATGGGCAAGTCGAACAACCATCAAAGACGCAACGGGGCATACACCTTTCTCTTTAGTATACGGATCTGAAGCCGTGCTCCCAGTTGAAATAGACGTACCCTCTACAAGGGTCACCTACTACTCACACGACGAAAATGAGGAAGGAAAAAGAGCAAACTTAGATCTGCTGCCAGAGACAAGAGGAAACGCAATGCTGAGATCAATAGCACAAAAACAAAAGATGATCCGTAGCTTCAATCGCCACGTCAAAACCAGACGCATTCAAATTGGTGATTTGGTCCTCCGAAAAATAGAAGCTACGGGAAAGATTGTGGAGAAAGGAAAGTTAGGGGCCAACTGGGACGGACCTTTCAAAGTCACCCACGTCATCAAACCAGGAACTTTCGAACTAGAAGACATGAAAGGGAAAAAACTACCCCGACCATGGAATGGAGACCATTTGAAAAAATTCTTCATTTAATAAAATTTGCAAGGGGCAATCGGTAAGCATCAGCATAAACAGCCTCATCAGTGACAGACTCATCAGTACCAATCCGCGACTACAGTCATTCCGCAACATAGTTGCGTTGTAATTCAAAATTACTTCAATCATCGCTTGTATCCTTATCAATCATTAATAAACAGGTTTTATTTTCAGATTATCCGGCTCTTATGTTCGCAAATATTTGGTAAAATTCTTTTGCAAATCTTATTAAATCAGTAATATCCATAAGTCGGACCCCTTGAGAGGGGTCCCATTATAAAATTATTCTGTCACTAACGAACTTGTGATACCTATAAGTCGGACCCTTAGGATAGGGTTCCAAGACCAAAAATCACTTGAAGTATTTAACATCCGTTCGTAGCATCGATAAGTCGGACCCCCAGTTTGGGGTCCCTAGAGTTCAAAATATTCTAAGTTTTTCACAATGATGTTTCCCAACCGGGACATCGATAAGTCGGACCCCCAGTTTGAGGTCCCTAAAGTTCAAAATATTCTAAATGATGTTTCCCAACCGGGACATCGATAAGTCGGACCCCCAGTTTGGGGTCCCTAGAGTTCAAAATATTCTAAGTTTTTCACAATGATGTTTCCCAACCGGGACATCGATAAGTCGGACCCCCAGTTTGAGGTCCCTAAAGTTCAAAATATTCTAAATGATGTTTCCCAACCGGGACATCGATAAGTCGGACCCCCAGTTTGGGGTCCCTGAGTTCAAAATATTCTAAGTTTCTCGCAATGATGTTTCCCAACCGGGACATCGATAAGTCGGACCCCCAGTTTGGGGTCCCTGAGTTCAAAAAATCCCAAGTCTCCTACTAAGATACCCCCCAACCGGGACATCAACAAGTCGGACCCCCTTACTGGGGTCTAAGGGCTGAAAATATTCTAAGTACAAATCTCCTTGATGTCGCCTGCGCGTGACATCGACAAATCACGCCCTCTGCTAATACGATTAAGCAATATTCCGCGGCCTCAGACGAGAGAAGCCACGGCTCAACGAACAAAAGCATGGATACCACGAATAAACTCCATAATCAGGAATATATATACATCAAAATATTCAAAATACAGAGTTGAATGTTTGCAAAAATCAAATTACAAAATTGCAAGACTATACATCTTCCAAAAAAGCCTCGACGTCTTGATCCGGCGGCAGAGGAGACCTGATCCTTCCCTCTTCAAGACTGGGGGTGAAGCTTACATAATCTTCAACGTCAAAACGGCTCCACCCCGATCTCGGACAGCTCTCGGGACAAGCCCTGGAGGTTCCTACCTTCGTCAATAATAAGATTCGATAGATCAAGGCACAAAACCTCCAGGTTGGAGAGCGTCAAGTTTTCCAGGACATCTGACGCCGGAGGAGAAGAGAGAGCCAGCTGATCCAAGTCGAGACATAAAGCCTCCCTCTCAGCCTCAGCATCCATCCTTTCGGACCAGGCTCTCTTTTCTTCCGCATCCCAGACAACGTCGACCAGTACCGCCGACTCCCCGTCCAAGACAGGAGCAAGGTTGGACAAGGCTTCACTCCCCTTCTGATCAGCAGTTTGCTGAAGGGAGGTAAAATCCATGCCCAACTCTGCGGCAGCCAAACGATACTTTTCGTCACTGATCAGGGTTCCGGCTTTCACCATCTCCGCCGTCAGATCTCCAAGAAACTTCGACGCTTCCGGCTCATCCGAAAGAAGCCAGTCTCGAGCTATCCGGGCCTTCCTGGTTAAGCACAGTTTATACACCTTAGCCGCGGATAGGATCATCTTGAAGTGGGCAGAATCAGTCGATACTTGCTGCATAAGTTGCTGGTTCTGATGAACGAGCTTGGCATGGGTATCCATCAGCAAGCCGACTTCATGGCCGAGGCTCGCAGACCTGGTGGAAGCAGCATCTAAGCTCTCGACGGTCTGGTCCAGCTGCTTCCTTGCCCTTTCCCGCCATTGTTCGGTCCTGACCAAGCGTTCTTTCAGCTCAGAACACTTGGCCAGTTTCTCTCTTAGGCCCGGCAGGTCCTCCCGCAATTTTGATAATTCGTCATTCAGCTCCTCACAGCGGGAGGTAAGGGCGGCCATGGTTTCCTGGTCTGCGGCACTTTGACGGTTTGCGTCGAGCTCAAAAGCCAACCGTATGAACGCCTGCAAAGGAACGGCTACTAAAGAAATCCGGAAACCAAGTAATCACATCACTAAGCATAAAAAGTCATTACCTCTGCCGCCGAAGCTTGTGCCTGACGCACCCTATCACGGGGGGGCATGGACTCTAGTAGGTCGACGTCCACCTTGCTGATTAAGTTGGACGTCGCCCTGTTAAAACGAACAATTAAGCCCTTATGCCCCAACTCCGGAAAGGGTGTCTCGTGTCGAAAAGGGGAAACTTCCCGACGACGATAAACCTCAGCAAACTGCGATGAGGGAGCCGCGGAAGACTCCCCCACCTTCTCCTTCCCCTTGTTTGAAGCTGGCTGTGGAGAGTCCAAAGGGGGCGGCGCCTCCTCATCAACCGACCTTATGCGGAGAGGTACGGCCGTAGGGATCGTACCCATAGAGGGCCTCTTGGCCGAGCTCTCCTTGTGGGAAGAAGAATCCCGCTTCCTCTTCTTCTTCCCACTCTTTTTCACCCCCCTCGTCTGTGGAGGAATCACCCTCTCAGATTCATCGGGGATGTGAATTTGTTTTCTCTCCTCGAGAAGTCGGAGAGCCTCTTGCTCTGAGGGCACGTCCTCCAGACCCTTCTCTACAGTCGCCGAGTCCTACAAAAGAAAAAGTTAGGAAGAATCAACAGAAGTCTTTCATAACGAAGAACTTTGTGAAGTTATACCTTCGGAGGAAGGGGAAGAGGCTTATCCTCGGGTCGCTGGATGGCCCCTTGAGCAAGTCTTAGAACGCTGAATTTCTTCATCAGCTCCGGATTCTTCGCTCGAAGACTCTCCTTGGCTATCCCTGTAAAACCGCGAGTTAGAAACAGTTAAACATGTCATAGAAAAGAGAAGGAAGAAACCCGGCAACTCTTACTCCGATCGATAGCCAAGCTGATGCCGAATGCTGAGAGGAGGTTCTCGTTCTCCAACTCAGGACGACCGGGTATCCAATTAAGTTGGACGTTCATTGGTTTCCTTCCCAATTGAACGTTCATCTTTGCATATTCAATGATCACCGCGTCACTAAAAGAACACTGCGGGATCCCATTATTAAAACCCGCGAGGTTGGGTTTAATGTCAAAAGAGGTCTTGATATTCCATCCCTCTGAGTTATATAAAAATGCAAATTTCGTCCTATACCCCTTCTGGTTATCGGGGAGGTCTTGGACTATCTTCAGTCCTCGACGGTGTGTAAAAGTAATCCAGTCACAGCCGTATGATTGCGAATTACATAGGCGGGCTCTGAATATATATCTAAAAGCTGTGAGTGTTGGTGGCACGGCCAAAACTTTGCATAAGATCAAAAAGGCCACCATACAACCCCAGGCGTTTGGGTATAACTCGGGCACTGAAATGTTCAAAAACTCTAACACCTCCCTAAAAAACGGGTGAAGAGGAAATCTAAGCCCTAATTCAAAAGAAGGAAAGTATACAGCTATACAATGTGGGGGAGGAAACCTAACGGTGTCATAATTCCCCGGGGTAATAATGTTTATATTGTCCTTCAAACCTCATTTTTGAGAGATGGCCTCCCGACGGTTGTCTAGATCTCTTTTGGTCTGTAAATCAATGAAGTAGTTTAGGGGCCCGCCGTTTGGAATGTAGAACGGAGGAGGAACTGGCGCTGCACTCTCCCTTCCAGAAGATTCGGCTGATCCTTCAAGGTTTTCCATATCTACATACAATAACCCTTCTAGGTCAGGATTTATTCGCGGCAAGTAATTTGGAAAGAAAGCGATGCTCACTTCCCAAGGAGCAGTTTTCATAATCTCCGGAGGGTATATAGGGGATACAGACGACTAATCCCCAGCTTTTATTGGT
Organism: Amaranthus tricolor; assembly: GCF_026212465.1. NCBI lineage: Eukaryota > Viridiplantae > Streptophyta > Magnoliopsida > Caryophyllales > Amaranthaceae > Amaranthus > Amaranthus tricolor. Next base: position 16,558,827 of record NC_080053.1, read on the forward strand.
TCATAATGGGGGGTAATTCTCACCGAACTACTTTCATCCGAGTCATTCATTGGTAACCCCTTTTTATTAAGACGCCTACGTACTATCAAAGGAGTTTCCGGCAAGTTAGTAGGGTTGGTGTCTGAGTTAGCTATAGTCTCTTGAGTAGTCGCGACATCCATGTTAATAATAAAGTAGTAGTCGAAACTTGTAAAGAATAGAGACTAAATTCATAAACAAATTCAAAGTTCTAGGCTAACATTCAAGAACAGTTTGAAGAATAACTTGAAGAAATTCGAAAAATCTGGGAAAAGTTTGAATACCTTAAAAAGAAATTTGAAGATTTGTCAGAAACTTGATGAAGATCTGTCAGAAACCTTGAAGATCTTCGAAGGATTTGTCAGAAGTTTGAAGGAGGGATGAAGATTGTCCGAGCGTTTCTCTCTACTTTCTCTTTCTTGCAATTTGAAGATTTGAGGGAGTTAATGAAGATTAGGTGAAATGGAACTATTCCAACTACCCTATTTATTGCAGCAATAAATGCTTCACTTGGGACTTGAGCATTCGAACGAAAGGGTGGAATTCCGGAGGAAAGCTGGGAAGTCGATAAGTCGGACTCGCAATAAGGGGAAGACAGATTTTTCCGGACCGTGAAGTCTATTAGTAATGACCGTGAAGTCTATTAGTCGGACCCTAGCTGAAAGGGTAATGTTGCGATATTTTTCTAAGTGTTAATTCTTGAATATAGCCGGAAGGTCGAAAAGTCGGACCCCCAATTAGAGAGGAACGTCATAAATTTGTTTGAGTGTCAAAGCCATCCAACCGGTGGGTCGACAAGTCAGACCCCCAAGGAGGGGTGGAGCAGATAATTATTCAAGTCCTTTAGCACTCGAATATGTCCGGAGAGTCGATAAGTCGGACCCTAAACTGAACCTCCAGGAAGGAAAATCATTTTAAGTATAGAGATTACGCATTCAACCGTCCGACTTATGGACACGGCGGATGAAATGTGATGGAAGGAAATATGAAAAATATCTCAAGGGCGAAGGAAATCCGTGTGGTCAATAAGTCGGACTCCTTGGTGCACTCAGTCATGATGTAGAAATTCTAAGTATGAGAGAAGTCCCATATTTCTGTATGATTGAAGACACGGGTCTGCGAGCTGGTTCCCCGTCATAAAAGATGAGGAGTGAAAAGTGAAGTGGTTGATTCCCATATTCATCCGTGTGGTCGATAAGTCGGACCCCCAGATGACCCTAGTCCAGGTGAAAAATTCTAAGTATAGAACCTCTCATGTGTGTCCGTGGAATCGAAGATGCGAGTTATGGGGCTCATTCCGTATCATGCTAGAATAAAGGGGGCTGCTTTGACGGAGTACTGAACATTTTTATTTTTCCACAAATATCAAGGATATCCGTGTGGTCGATAAGTCGGACCCCCAGGTGGTCCTTCTCTTTCTCAAAATATTCTAAGTGTTGAAGAGGGATTCTCGTGCTGAACTTGCGAGTGAAGACGCAAACTATTAGTTCGCGGCATAGTTCAACCATAGGTGTAGAAATATCTTGAGGAGAATGCTATGCCGCGTCCTTACTAGGGATTCGATTCGTAAATACCCTTGGCGTTACGCGGCATCAGTTCAAAACAGACAGTTGATCTAATCCGCACAGTAGATAAGTCGGACCCTCCTTTGGCGTTTTGTTGAAAACATTTTAAGTGTGGGGATTTCTGCGATATCAGTGAAGCAAGGGCCGAGACATGATGTCGCGGAATCAAGATCCCATATTCACTACTTCGCTGTTGTGTTATAACACGTCTGGGGCTACTCCGCGGCATACTTCAAGCCGCGGCTTCATATGCCTGTTTGACCCGGATTCAATACGTTCTTACCTGACAAGCTTAAAAAGGTCATATCTTTTTCATTACAACTCGGAATTCAGCACATGAACTGTCGATTCAAAGCTTGCAAGCTCAATTTTCATGATCCATGAGGAGATTCGCCGGGTTGGGTATATGTTTTACCTCATGGGGCTTTCGAATGTTCTCTACGATCATTAAATCAAGCTCCGACGGGCACCTGTTTTTCCGCATAAAGGAGGATGTTTCCAGTCGTTGTGGCTCTCTTTTCACATCATCCTTCATGCGTGGGGCTAAATGTCATGGTATTGTTTACTCAATTATTTTATTTATTTATTAATTAGCATCATATTACTAAAATACCCTTTGACCTTTCCGGATTGACTTTGACTTCTGGTCAATGGGCTTTCTGCTGGACTTCCCGTCTTCCTTGGAGGGCCCATGGGCTTTTTACCTTCAGAATACTTAACTTCCCTGTCATCTATCTTCTTTGGCCATCCTCCTTTTAAGGAGAATAACTGCCCACCACCTGCCACTCTTCAATCATGCTTGGCTCTCCTTGTTTCAAGCTTGATAACTGCCCATCTCTCCCACTACTCCCATGATAGTTTATTCCCTCTGAGATACAACTTCCCTTCCTGACCATTATAAATAGGGATAGCTACTAAACAGGATGGCATCATCGGAAATAGCTTTCTAAGTATTCTCGATTACATTATTTCCTTAGCCTTCCCGAGCCCCAGCATAAACCTTAGCAATCTCAATCACACTCTTCTTGCATTCATTCTACAATCTGTTGTTCATTAATTTCCGATCTACGTTCTAACTTGAGCGTCGGAGGGGTTTTCCGGGAGATCACCCCCCGGACAAGGCTAACGTGTTGTGTTGCAGGAATTCAGGTCGCTTCCTCTCATAAGTCGCTTCTCTTGATCACACTTCTACTTATCTCCAGGTATTTCAAGTGTATCCCACTTCCTCGTTTCATTACCGAAACAGGGTACTTATTTTAACGGTCTGTGTCCAGATTTGATTTATCTGGGTACCCAGATAAATTGGGTCTAGACACCAGGTACCTGGTTCCATTTGTAACATTTTTTGGCAAAATTTATTACTATTTTTTTGGTAAAATTTGTGGGGTTCTGTTTCAATCTTACCATCTTTTTCTCATTACTTTTGCATACATTGGTACAAATAGTCATAACCATAAACTAGCAAATCACATATGCAAATAGTCCAAACCATTAACTAGGTCTTTCCAGGTTAATGTAGGCTTCGATTGTAGGCTTTGCACTTCCTTGAAGCAGACCAAAATCGATTGTTTGTGGGCAGTTACCGTGTAACAACTCGGCCCCTCAAACCGTCGGTGTTACCCATGGAGACTGTAGAGTGGCCCCACAGACCAACACAAGTCTTTCCAGCACACTTTGGCCTCACTCGTGCGCACCTAGAAAACTTCCCATGAGGTCACCTATCCTAAGATTGCTCCCCACCAAACATGTTTAACTTTGGAGTTCTTAGCAAATGGGCTCCCATGAAAAGAAGATGCACCTTATTGATATGAGTAGTCTATGAATCCTTTTAAAGCTAAATCTGGGGTATCACACTTACCCCCACTTAGGAATACAACGTTCACGTTGGATCATAGTTTCAGGATCTTTTCCCCCGCTAGGTGCACTAAATACACAATCAGTCACGGTCACAGGGTTGCTCTGATAACATTGTAACACCCCAGTCCCTCGGACCGTTGATGTCTACCCATGGAGACTATAGACTGGCCCCACAGATCAACACAAGTCTTTCTAGCGCACTTTGGTCTCACTCGCGCAGATCAAGGAAAACTTTTCAGGAGGACACCCATCCTAAGATTGCTTCCCACCAAGCACACTTAGCTATGAAGTTCTTAACAAATGGACTCCCATGAAAGAAGATGCACCTTGTTGATATGAGTAGTCTATCAATTCTTTTTAAAGCTAAATTTGGGGTATTATATACTAAGCTCTTAAGGCGTATAATAATCGACAATGCGACTAAAATTAATTAGATGTAAGATGTCATGATCATTTGTTCGTCTTCTTCATTGAAACCCTAAATCTTGAAAGTTCTTCCCTTTCCTGACATATCTCTTCATTCGCCTTCTTCCTTAGGTTTCTTCATCTTCATCCTTTGATTTTTCATCTTCATCCTTCGATTCTTCATCTTCCTCCTCAGACCCTATAAAAACTTGTTCATCTTCTTCATTTTGGTACTTCATCTTCATCCTTAAAATGAGGTTCTTTATCTTCCTCATATAAGTTTGTACGATTTTCCTTCTCTCTCCTCTGATCTGGGTTTGTTAATCTGGTTCTTCATCTTTCTTATCTGGGTGTGCAAAATTATCCTTCTCTCTCCTCTGATATAGGTTTGTTCATTAGGCTCTTCATCTTCCTCATTTGGGTTTGTACGATTATCCTCTCTCTCCTTTGATATGGGTTTGTTCATTTGGATCTATCTTTCCTCCTAACTTGTGATGATTTCATTTTTGTTGCTCGATTTTATGCATGTTTGTGGTCTGTGATGATTTTAAGGCCTCTTTTTTGCCCTATGATTTTTTATTTTTGATTCTTAGCTACTGAAAAACCCTAAAATTTAATCTTTTGCTACCTATATAAGATTTTGAGTTCATAAGGCCACCAGACTTAAAGTTTAGGAGGCTATGTTTTTTGTTGGATTTAGGAGGCAACTGATTTGTTTTATGGGTTCTTTATGATGAGAATAATTTGTCCTCTGAGAGAGATACAACTGATTTTATTATTAAGCCATCAATTTACTGTTGGTTTATTTGTTGGAACTGTTGTTGGTTCATTGTGAAATTTTTTGCTTTTGTTTTGCTTCTAAGTATACGCCAAATTATTGCCTCTTTTTTTGCTTCTTTTTTGTTTTGTTCATTGTGAAATTTTGGTTCATTGTGAAATTATTTGCTTCTATTTCGGGAAAGTATTCAGATTTGATGGCTTTATTTTAAAATCAAATTTTTGGTTTCTTTTTATCCAATTAATCAAATTTAAACAAAATGCATATTCTCTTTGTTTTTTTAAACTTGAAGTCAATGAAAGATTTAATATCCAAATGCGCATGTGACAAGAAGGTTGTTCATTATCGGTAGCCGTCTAAAAAACGTTGAAGAAATCAAGGAAGAATTGAAGAATTAGTTCTGTTTAATTTTTTGAATCTCTAATTTACATTGTGTAATTTTTGTAAATTTAATGAAGAACAATTGTAGTGTTTCAATTAAAATTTAGAGAATGTAATTTTGTAATTTTAATGAAATGGAAAAAAGTTTTTAATTTTGCCTCTAAATTTGAATGTATTGAAAAAAGCTCCTTTAATTAGAAAAAAGAAGAGAAAGCTTAGAAATTAATCAAATCATACAATATAATAACAGAACTGAAAAATAACAAATGTCAAATTCTGACAATATTGCGATATGGGTCAATTTAATCGGTTTAAGATTGATGACGTGTCACTTTATTTTCCTAAATCAATTTAAAGCAAAATAAAGTAAATTATTAAGTATTTATTTTACAATAATTCTTACAATTTAAATAAGAATCTAAAAATATTAGGGAATATTTATATATTTTCTCTAAAGAAACGAATTATCTTTATGCATGATTATATGAATAGTAACAAATTATATAATATTTACATTATATATGAAATTAATTATTAAAATATAATAAAAATAATACAATATCATAAAAGAATTGGAAAATAACAAATGTCAATTTTTCACAGTATTGCCAAATGGATCGATTTAATATGTTTAAGATTGATTATGTGTCTCATTTTCCTAAATTAATTTAACGCTAAATAAAGTAAATAGTTTAAAAGTATTTTTTACATTAATACTTACAATTTAAATTAGAATCTAAAAAGATTAGAGAATATTTATTAACTTTCTCTATAGAAACGATTTATCTTTTTCTATAATTATATGACTACAATATGATAAAAAAACTGAAAAATGACATATGTTAATTTTTCAAAGTATTGCAAATGAATCAATTTAATAGGTTTAAGAATGATTATACGTCACTTTATTTTCCTAAATTAATTCAAAGCTATATAAAGTAAGTTATTCAAAAGTATTTTTTACATTAATTTTTATAATTTAAATAAGAATAAAAAAGATTAGAGAATATTTATATACTTTCTCTAAAGAAATGAATTATGATTATATGAATGATAATAAATACTATATAATATTTACAATATATGTAATTAATTAATAAATATAAGAAAATCATATCATATAAAACAATATTAACTGAAAAATAACAAATGCTAATTTCTCAAAATATCAAATGTGTCACTTTGTTTTTCTAAATTAATTTAAAGCTAAATAAAGTAAGTTATTTAAAAAAAATTTTACATTAAGTCTTACAATTTAAATAAGAATCTAAAAAGATTAGAGAATATTTATGTACTTTTTCTAAAGAAACAAATTATCTTTTTGTATGATTATATGAATGGTAATAAATTTTATAATATTTATAATATATTCAATTATTAATTAATAAATAAAAGAATAATTAACAATATTTTAAGATTATACAAGATTATTTAATAGAACAATATATTATTGTATTAAATTACCATTTGTAATTATAAAATAAACACTAAATAAGGGAGTTCCAACGATCAATATTGTGCAATGGAATTGATAAATGTAACTAAATGTAAAATACATAATGTATTCAATTGGAAAATGACATATGATACTATTGCATTCGATATTGAGTATCTACATATCTATAGATAATTATGTATGTTCATTAATGTATTTCTCAATTATGTTGTCGTTGTAATTTTATTTTGCTAATAATAAATAACTAAAATAAAATTGAAAATAAATATTTACAATAATTTAAAATGTGGATTATATAAACCGCTGAACTAACACAATCCGTTCAATGCACGGGCACTTATACTACTCTCTTAGAATACCCCAACTACCATCTTTTAAGTGGTCTCCTCACAACCCTTAAAATTCGCGACCAATCCAGATGAGACAAGTAAAGAGAATAAGATGGCGTAATAATCTGAAAAACTAAAATCAATAATAAAGTTCATAGAGTTTTAACTTGTTTTCAATAAAAAATTGTTTAAAGTTACAACAGTTCGGTTAAAATTCGTTGGATTTATCAAAGTTCGACTATAAATTGATTTGGGTTTAGTCGATTTTAGCCGGATTGAGTTCAATTCCGTGCATAATTCAGGTCGGATTTAATTCAGTTTGATCACTATTAGGTTTCGGTTCGATTAATAGTTATATGCCAGTTACAAACCACAAAATCGAATTCAGTTTTCTAATTATTGAATTCAGTTTTCTAATTTTCGGTTCTTATGTTCGGGTGCAATTTTAGTTCTATCAGATCGGATTTTCAAATCCAATTTAAGTTTTTGCGTCAGATCACATTTGAACAGGTGGAAACTGTATTTGTTAAAGCTTTCATCTTTGAGTGTGTAGGACAAATGTTGATACAATAATTAAAAGAAAAATAAAAGACCAGGAAATAACAAACACTCATCCCCTTTCTTTCTCTCTCTCTTCAAAGTCCTTTCTCTTTCTCTGTCCTATATTTTTGATCTAAACCGCTGAATTTTTTGCGCCGTTAAAATCACCCCTTTTTTGTCTGTAAATCTCTTCATTTGATGGGTAATTTATTTTTCTTTATGGGTTCTTCACTTTTTTTTTGCATTGCAATTCTGCTGCTCTTTTCAGTTTTGTTTTTGGTGTTGTTTATTTCTTAGGGTTTTGCTTTTTGATGCATCATTTCTGTTATTGTTGATCTGCTCATTTTTTTGTGTTGTATTTTATCTTTTCTGTGTTTGTTTGATTTTCTTCCTTTGCTTAGTATGTTTATAAATTGTTATGTGGGTAATTTTTTCCTTTTTTGTGTGCAAATTATACTGCAAATTAAGGTTGAATCTTTCCCTTTTTGTAGTTGAAATAAGAAATGATTTTAATGAGTCAAGTAAGCTATGAAATGGTTGAGCTTGAGAACATTTATTATGTTTTGGTTATAGTAGATGGTTATCCTTTTTGGAGATCTTTTTCATCAATTTTATTATACCATTAGTTGGAAAAATGCTTTACATACATGCTCTGAGCTCCATGAAGAAAAGTGACTTGTAAAGTTGATTTCATGTATAATCACATTTACCAAGATTATAGAATGATCTGAAGCTTGAACTTGAAAGTTGATGCTATGCTATGATCCATCTTTTCTTATGGGGTAGATGGGTTCATTTTATACCCATGATCATCAACTCATCATGTGGGGTTGTTTTGTTTTGTGTTCATGACTTCATATCACTTCAACTTAAATTATTATGAAAATGGATTCCTTTAATAGTATATTGTCAATCTAATTATTTGTTCTTCTTTACTTGTTAGATGAATGAGTGATTGAAGTAAATAGGCACTTGGAATAAATGGCTTCTGTAGGCGTGGCGCCTACTTGTGGTATTACCGACTCTACTAGCCATGGTGTTGATAGGCTTCCTGAGGAAATGAATGATATGAAAATCAGAGATGAGAAGGTGAATAATGTTTCTTTTTATGACATTTTGTCATTGCTTCACTTGTAAATTGTTAATTAGATATTGATAGCTGTTACGATTTTGGTTGATTAGGACATGGAGACAGCAGTTGTTGATGGTAATGGCGCTGAAACTGGGCATATTATAGTGACAACAATTGGCGGAAAGAACGGCCAGCCTAAGCAGGTTGAGTTTCATGTTAGATGTTACCATGCCAATAGGTATATTAATGAATTAGCTGTTCATCTTATACTTCCGTTTCTACATAATTGCAGACCATTAGCTACATGACAGAGCGTGTTGTTGGACATGGTTCTTTCGGAGTCGTGTTTCAGGTATAATTATCGTTTTGATTGATGAGACTCTATTGAGGCTAGATCTTTATAGTGGGCTGGACTGGTCACTCTTAAAATAAAAGGGGACAATCCCATTCAACCTGGTCTGGACCTGCCCATTTCATCAAAATTTAAATCACAATACTTTACATATTATATACCCAGTTGAATTTTGTATGTATTGAAAAGAAAGACACTAGTAGCAATAGTTTATTGATAACTGAACTTTTTAATTGCCTTTTGAGGACTTCAAAACGTCATAGTATCATGCATAGCAAATGTGCTCACAGCAATAATTTATCAGTTAGCGGTTGTATTATAGAATTACAATAGAATTTTAAGCTTACTTTCTTCTGGTTCAGTTAGCAAAGATAGTACAAAATAGCATAACCCTCAAATCTAATAGGTTGAGATGCAAACTAGAGCTAAGTCACTAGCTTCAAAACTAGGTCAGTTTGAAGAATAGAATTTTAATGTCTACAATAATGATGGTCTGTTTAAGGCTCTTCTAGAGCGTGTTTTTCAGCCTGCCCCATTTATGTTAATAAAGTGCCTGTTTAAAGACCGCATATTAAAGGGTCAGATTTGAGCCCCCATAGGCCCCAAGCCCATTACACATGTCTAATTGACCTAGATAGTTTGTTAACTCATGCTCTGTTATTCTTGTAGGCAAAGTGCTTAGAGACAGGGGAAACTGTGGCTATAAAGAAGGTTCTTCAAGACAAGAGGTACAAAAATCGTGAACTGCAGACAATGCGTCTCCTTGACCATCCGAATGTAGTGTCGTTGAAACATTGTTTCTTTTCATCCATGGATAAAGATGAACTCTACCTCAATTTGGTGCTAGAATATGTCCCTGAAACAGTCCACCGGGTGATTAAGCACTATAATAAAATGAACCAAAGAATGCCCCTGATTTATGTAAAATTATACTCATACCAGGTACCAATCTAAAATTTATAACAATTGATAGTGTAAAATGTGTTTTTGTTTTTACTCCTAAAACTGTGGATATAATTGTTTCCTTATCCCCATTTGTTTTCTTCTTTTCGTGGACTGGTAACAATTTCACTCTGATATATTACAGATTTTCAGAGCCTTGTCGTACATCCATCGTAGTATTGGTGTTTGTCATCGTGACATCAAGCCTCAAAATCTCCTAGTAAGTTTATAAGCAATGAAATTATCTTTTAGTTGGTTGTGGCGTTTGGATTTACTTACAAACGCTATTAACTGCTTATGGTTTTGAACATATGTAACCTTGACATTGTAGTGGTGATTGTTTATGAATCAGATATTAGTGTTGAATTCTTAACTACTTTTGGCGGTAACTATGTAGGTAAATCCTCATACTCACCAGCTCAAACTTTGTGACTTTGGAAGTGCCAAAGTTTTGGTATGTGGAAAACTTTAATAGTCATGAATCAGTCTGCTTCAGAAATATATCGACGTGATGTTTTTACCTCCTTTTCTTATCTCGCAGGTGAAAGGAGAGCCTAATATATCATACATCTGCTCAAGATACTATAGAGCACCAGAGCTAATATTTGGTGCAACAGAATATACCACCGCTATAGACATCTGGTCTGCCGGCTGTGTGCTTGCAGAGCTGCTTCTTGGACAGGTAGTTCGTTGCTCTTTCACTCATTTCTTGTTGGGGTCTATAAGTATATTAATGACGTCTTTGTGATTTTATTTTGTCAGCCCCTATTTCCTGGTGAGAGTGGAGTTGATCAACTTGTAGAGATAATAAAGGTAAAAAAAAAAAATGCATTCTTTATGTTTGTGATTTTAGGCCATTTGTTCGAAAGCCCCATGGTGACGCACTGAAGCTGGCCTCAATAGTTAGGTCCAAGTTTCAGGTCTTTTGGCTGGAGTTTTAGGGCTCTTTATGAGTAAACGTAATCTAACTGTTTGTTCACATGTCACGCAAAAGGTGACGGTATCTCTAGCAGTGACTAGTGAAAAGCTTTCTGCTAAACTTAGCTCACGCATGCGCATGCCTATCTTTTTTGGTGGGGTTGTGGAAATTTGGGTAAAATGACTTGTTGACAAAATTGTCTTTTAACTTAGGAGGCTGGTATTCATTTTTACTTTTGGAGATCTTCTTTTACTTTTGGGAATTAACAGCTTGATTATTTTCTCAGGTCTTGGGCACACCAACAAGAGAAGAAATCAAATGTATGAACCCTAATTACACCGAATTCAAATTCCCTCAAATTAAAGCGCATCCATGGCACAAGGTCAAATTCAGGAATTCAAATATACAGTTTATGGTTTTTTTTTTCAACGGTTACATTGCATATTAACCTTTCTTTCTTTTTTGCGCCAGATATTCCACAAACGAATGCCTCCTGAGGCTGTTGATCTTGTTTCTAGATTACTGCAGTACTCTCCTAACCTACGATGCTCAGCTGTAAGTGTTATCGTTGATTAGCACTGGCATTGTCCTTTCTGCATCAGTAGTTTTCTTTTGTAACTAAAAATATCATTCGGAACTTAGATGTCTTTTTTTTTTTTTTTTTTAGTTGGATGCCTTGACTCATCCCTTTTTTGACGAGCTAAGAGATCACAACACACGCTTACCAAATGGACGCTTCCTTCCACCACTGTTTAATTTCAAGCCCCACGGTAAGATTCAATCAAGGCATCATGATTTTCTCACTCTATTCACTCCTACCTTTTATCGACACGACCTAAACTTGTTCTGCAACCAAATTACTTTTGCAGAGTTGAAAGGGGTGCCTGCAGAAACAATTGTCAGATTGATCCCCGAACACGAGAGGAAGCAATGCCCGTTTCTTGGGCTCTGAAATCAAATATGACGGTCAGATTATGAGAATTAAGAAAAGGATTACCGTTATGGAAGATTTCGGTTTGTTAATCTACGAGTATCTATGCCTTTTACTCCTTTTACATATATCCTAGTATATTTTCCCCCTTCAATCCTATGTGGTTTCTATATCTAACTGGTTGTAACTTATCATAAAAATAATAGCAAATCTTTATCCGAATTCCGAGTTATGTTTTCGTTATCGTTGATTATGAACATTGTCTAATTGTTGCCTCCCGATTTAATGTAATGTATTGGAAACAAATGTACCGAATGATTTGATAAAAAAACTGTGATGTATTGATTTGTTGTTACAAGAACCAAAAGATGTATCATGGTAGTGTGTTGAGGCTCTCATTTGCTTAGTTTGAGTTAATCTTTTAATCTTTGAGATTATCTTTATTAGAATGGTTTAATGTATATTTATTGTTTTAAAGTTTTCACTTATAATCATAAATTGTTTACTTAGAGATTTAAATTAATTACTTTTTATAGTTTTAAAGTGATTATTTAAAAGTAATTAATTAGAAAAATGGATTTATTGATAGTTTAGAGGTCATTCATGTTCATACATATTTTCCAAAAAGAAATTGTTTATAAATTACCGGATCACGTAATTTGAGCAACAGTCCATCTTTGTTGTAAGCAATTATTCTAATTATAGGAGAATTACACTAAGCTTGCCATAAAAACAATTCGTGAGCTCTTCATCAGCTGCTTGATGGACTCAATTGCCATTTCGGAATCTATCCTAATTCGAACTTGATTCTAGCTTGTTTGTAGCAGTCATCCAACAACATTGACATATAATATAATGGGGATAATAGGGTGTTTCGCAATTGGCTGTTGGTTTTTTTAATGGGATTGTTTGATCTGCTGGAATATGTTGGCTGTTTTTGTTGGCTTTTAAGCTAACTAAAAAAGCCAGCTGTTTATGGAGATATTTGATAAATTTAGGTATTAGCTGTTGGTTGTTTAGTAGAGAAAAAGTGGGTTAATAAGTCAAAAGTCAAACAAAAAAGCTAACCAGAGTTGCTTTTTTATTTTAGCTTGAAAGCCGGCTGAAATCAAAAGCCAAACAAAAAAGAAACAAGAGTAGGTTTTTATATTGGCTTAAAAGCCAACATTTCAGCTGTATAAAAGTCATTATCTAATACTTTTTTGCCTTTTCAGTTGGCTTTATAAAAACCCAAGCAAAAAACCATTTACCAAATATCTTCAATGTCGGTTCCAATAACAAAATTAAAGATACAGAGAATACGCCTTAAGAGCAAACTCACAAAGATACAGACTAGCTCATAATTATGCTTACAAAGTATAAACTATCAAGAGTGAAGGTGAAACCCATACTTTTAATGACCATCTTTGTGAAGATATAATCTTCCAGGCTTTCAGTACTAGGCGTCGGTAAAGGCTCATTCTGATTGAGATTTTTCCAACCCATAGTTTCCTAATCCTGTGTTTTGTTTTGAGTCTTTCATGGGCGAGCTATACCATGAAGCGCCTTCTGGAGATGACAGCTCCGACATACTTTATCTGCGATCTCCATTAAATCTCTTTAAACACCATCGATGGAGTATTTCGGGCTTTTCATCCAGTCACTCAAAGTCGTCTTCTTCTTCTTCTTCTTCTTCTTCTTCTTCTTCTTCTTCTTATTATTATTATTATTATTATTATTATTATTATTATTATTATTATTATTATTATTATTATTATTATTATTTATTTATTTATTTATTTATTTATTATTTATTTAATTTTTTTTTGACAAACGATTTTCTATTAATCACAAACAAAATACTTTACAATCAGGGTATAAAGCCAGATATCCGGGGTTCTCCTTATCAATTGCATCAATGTGAAAGTGGAGCCCACCTTCTAGGAAGAGTTTCCCACCTCATTCTTCATGTGACACGGGAGAAATCGGGATCTCTCAAAAAGCCACACACGGAGGTACAAGCACTTGGCCTAAAAGCTACAAAAATGGAACATACAAAACAAGTAAGCTAATTGCCAACAAGCTAAACAGGCACCAGCTATCCGCAGGGATCTTGTTGGAGTTACTCAGTCCATGGCGGGACAGATTACTCGAACAGTATGATCGGGTTTAACTACAGATTTCTCAACCAGAGTGCAGTGGCCTCATTTAGAGATAGGGTGGCAAATCTGAATTTGGAATCAACTTTTATGGTGTCTACGACCCTCCGTATTGTCATTACTCTCTTATGCCATACCGCATCGTTTCTAACGTTCCAAATAGCGTATATGAGGTTGTAGAAGACTGAAGCTATGAGTCGCGATTTTGCCTTGGAAATACGGTGTTTTCTCGAAGCATGTCTTTCATGTTCCTAATGTTCCAGTTAACACCCATCCAATTTTTAAGGGCTTTCATGCATTGGATGCTAAAGTTGCAATTGAAGAAAAGGTGTTCAATCGTTTCAGTTTGTATTCCACAAATGGGGCATATATCATCATCCACCACTCCCATACTTTTGTGCCGGTGTTTTGTTTTGAGTCTTTCATGGTAAGTGAGCCAGACCACGAAGCGGCTTCTGAAAATGACAGCTCGGTTCCATACTGCATTTGCCCAACATTACTTTATCTGTGATTCCCATTAGATCTCTGTAAACACCATCGATGGAGTATTTCGGACTTTTCATCCAGTCCCTCAAAGTCTCATTATTATTATTATTATTATTATTATTATTATTATTATTATTATTATTATTATTAGGTAACTAAAAAATAACAAAATTTTTTAAAGGAGAAAAAATGTAACTAATAAAAAAAAGAAAAGAAAAAGAATTAAAATAAATGTTTATCTCAAGGGAAATTACTCGTAGTATTATTCTTGCTATAATTGTTATTTAAATTGAAGAAAAAACACTTCATTTTCATTAATACAATTCCAAGAAAAAAATTTCCATAGAAAAAAATTGAATTTTTTCATAATTCCCAATATGTATTCTACTATAAAACAAAAGATCAATTAATCTCTACAATGAGCTTTAATATTTCACCATACAAAAACTTTTTTACTATGAGTTCTAATATTTCACCAAACAAAAATTTGTATGATGATACAACAAGCAAACAATTGAAATGAAGGAATTTCTGAAACAATTGATTGGGTTGGGTGTTGCTCCAATATTTAAGGATGTTATGTTAGAAGAGTATCCTCTTACTACCATGCTCAAGATGCTTGGGGAAGAAGTGTGTGTTTGTTCAATAAGTGAAACAGTTCACCATTATCCAATCTCTAAAGTTCAAGAGTTCAAAATCGAAGAGTCAAAGTTGTAAGAAGTTGTTTAAAGGAACCCCTCCATCATCTAAGAAGACAAGAATTACAGATGTCAATGGTGGATCTTCAATAAATGAAGATTTTATTAATCTGGAGTCCGCCTAAGGTTTTACCATCATATGGTTTAGAGTGGTGCCTCTGATTTTTGCTTTGAAGTTGAAATATTATCATCTACATTGATTTATTTATGTTATCGATTTTTTTTTTTTTTTTTTTTTTTTTTTTTTTTTTTTTAAATTTTGATGTTAATGGCTGGGAGTGTTATGGCATGTTTGATGCATTATTGGAATATAAAAAGTATTAAAGTCTACACCATTCAGGCCAAATGACCGTTGACTAACCAAATAATCTTTGACCAGCCTAAATGACCGTTGACCACCACTAATCACTTTTGACTTTTGTTGACTATCCATGGACTTTCCTAATTACCAACAATACCGTTATGTCTTAGCACTTTAACGTCGTTTTTTACCATCATAATGATTTTTTTTTCAAAAAACGGACGTCAAGATGTTATGAGGTAATTCTTTCGGAAATCCGGTCGAAACTAGTACTTATTTGCCTATTTCCCGATACATAGACCGAAAAAGATATTTAATGTCGTTTTTATCCCTCATAACGATATTTTTTTAAAAAACGGACGTCACGATTATTCTCATGGGGTAGCTTTTTTGGAAATCCAGTCAAAACAAGTCCTTATTTGCTTATTTCCCGACACGTAGACCGAAAAAGATATTTAACGTCATTTTTAGCTATCATAACAATACTTTTTACAAAAACGGACGTCGCGATTACCCTCATGGGGTAACTTTTTAATAAATTCGGTAAAAACAAGTACTAATTCGCCTATTTTTCGACATGTAGTCCGAAAAAGATATCTAAATGTAATCGCGACATCTGTTTTTTGAAAACATATCATTATGATGGCTAAAAACAATGTATATTTTTTTTGGTCTACGTATCGGGAAATAAGCAAATAAGAACTTTTTTCGACCGGAATCCCAAAAGAGTTACCCCATAAGGTTAATCGCGACGTCCGTGTTTTGAAAAAAATTGGTTTGATGGATAAAAACAACGTTAAATATCTTTTGCGGTCTACGTATCAGAAAATAGACAAATAAGTACCTGTTTTCACCGGATTTCCTAAAAAGTTACCCTATAAGAGTAACGACGTCGTCCGTTTTTTGAAATAAATATTGTTATGATGAGTAAAAATATTGTTAAGACGTAAGGGTACAATTGGTAATTAGGAAAGTCAAAGCTGATTATAGATGGTCAACAAAAGTCAAAGGTGATCAATGATGGTCAACGGTTATTTAGCCTGGTCAAAGATCATTTGAATTGGTCAATGGTCACTTGGGCTAAATAGTGTAGACTTTGATACTTTGGAGTCAGTAATGCGCAAAAAAACAAACTTTAAGACTGTGATTCGTAAAGAAGGGGATTTGCAAATTGACTTGATTTGCAAGTTCTAGTAAAGAAGGGGATTTACAATTTCTCTTCCCACGTCAATCTCTAGCAAACTGTTAACTTATTTATTTTAATAAAAAAAATTTGAATTTGTTTTTTATGCAATAAAGGCTTTAGAAACAATTTCATTTTAAAATAATTTCAGGTTTTGGTTTTTGTACATTTAATTTTTCGTTAGAAATTACATTTTTTTAGATAGTTGTTTAAATAAAAATGAGACTTAATAGATACAGATAATGGGACCAATTTACTAGCATTTGAGTTTTGGTTTTTGTTTGAAAGGTATCCTGCAAATGAAATTGGTATTGGTTTAAAAAGCCAAATTGAGTTTGAGTTTTAATGATCATTTGGTTAAATGATGATATTATTAATATTATATAAAGATGATTTGATATCAAAAGAAAATTTTCACTTCAATTGCAGTTCAGGATAAAAATATGGGATACAAATATATGTTCACAACTTGACCATTGTTTGGCTGTAAGATCAGTGAAGGAGAGTGTTCTTTTTAGAAAGGTGATGCCTTTGATGCTATTACTTCTACTTATTTAACTCTTTTTGTTGTTACTTGTTTGGATTTTTTATTGGTGGTCTAAGCATTCTGTGCTTGACAAAATGCGGAGAACTCCCCAGAGTTTGGAGCTTAAATAGGTATTTGGATATTTATTCATGAAAGTGAGGCAAGGCTTTAAAAAGGTTAGGCAACATTGGAAAATTATAGAAAGTTAGGCAAGCTAGGTTGATGTCCATGGAAATTACTGCTGGAAGAGGCGTATATCCAAGTACATTTGGTCGAACGTATAGTACGTTGTTCGGTCAAATGAATTTTATTCTCACTTGGCAACTGCCGCACACCTTCAGAGACATATTGTTTTGGCCGAATGTCATCATCATTCGATTGAATATCATGGATTCGGTCAATCAAGTAGGAACACAACAATTTCATCAAAATCTTAGAAATGGCCAGTAGACAAGTCATTCGGTCGAATGACATTATATTCGACTGAATGAAGTATCAAATTTGGTCGAATGCCATTGAAACACAGCTGCTAGATTTTGTTCTTTGATATTCGGCCGAATTGCCCTTATATTCAGTCGAATGGCTGTTTTACGCGGAATCGACATTCTTCTCAAGCTAATCTCGATGGCCATTTTGCGCACTTCAAACCCCTTTGTTCTTAGGTTATATAAACCCCAATTTATGCAGAATACTCATGCCTATTGTTACCCAACATTAGGACATTAACCCTTTATTGTTTTTCTTAGTTTATGCTCTAGATTAGTTTTATTGCTTTCTCTAATGTCTTCTATTTATGCTTCCTTTATTGCTTTGCTTTGGTTATTGCTTTCATTATTTTTCTTAGTGCTTTCTCAATTGCTTTCTTTTTTATTTCTTTCAAGTTCATTATGCTTAGTTTCATTCCTTCATTTATTGCTTTTGCCCAGTTATTTGGGGTTTCGATTAGCAAAATCCTAGAAATTGAAAATTGTGCTTGTTGATTAAAGGTTTAGTTGAGAATCACATTCGTTGGGTGACGGAAATCGATACAAATCTTGTCCTGCCACTCCTAGGGAGACATAGGGCGATAATAGAACGTTCGTGTGACTTGTGGGGTCATCAACTTCCTCTCGTTATCTTGAGTTTCGGCGCAACGCCAGTGAATGATTGAGCTTCCTTCTTTTAAACTACAAACATTTGAGAGTATGTTCTTAGGGTGTAGTTAATCAATCCCCGCTTTGTATATTGATTGTTTTCATCGCATTTTGATTCTTGTCATTAGTTTAATTCTCAACACCCAACCTTCTATATAAACCTTCCTACATCAAAAGTTAAAGTCTAGCTTCCTTTGTCTTTGTGGTTCGATCCCCTACTCCCACTATACTTGTGTAGTGTTTAGGTGTTATAAATATTATTTGATTAGGGTTTAGTATCAACAATTGCGAAAAACCCTGTTATCAAAATGGCGCTGTTGCCGGGGACAAGGCATTGTATTTAAATTCTTGTTTTTCTTGATGTCGTTTGTATATACCTTTCTTTTTTTGAAGTTTATTTTGCTTTATAGCTGGATATCTTTTGCATCAAAATATCGAGTCTTTTTGTAGGTTCTTTGTAAAATATGGGGATTCTCTCCCTTATGGACATGAAATTGAAAAATGACAATTTTTCCTTAATCTATATGAGGGTTTGAAGTATGAGACTAGAGAATTCATTGATGACATTCACTTTAATTCATTCCTTAATCAAACCCGGATGCTATATTTAAATTTCTTTCGATGCTTGGCCAAGGATACCTTTAAGAAAGAATTTCCCGGTTTCCCCCCCTAGACATCCCACTTACCTACCCCTTTGATCACGATGCATATGGTGATACACCAATAGGGGATGAGGTGGAGATGACAAGGAGTGTTATGCGTTGAAGTAGAGCCTTTGAGGAGAGCTTAGGTACCCATGACCCCCTTATGCCCTTGGCATTAGATCATGACCTAGCACCTCCTAGCTCTAATGATTACTCTCTTCCACCTCTTGATGATCAAACCATGGATGAGTCTTGTGATGACATGTAATCCTTGCATGAATGTCCCATTCCTATACATTTGCTTCACGACTCCTTATACCTTGTATTGATGTACCACTCATTTGTGAGGCTCATGTTGAGGTGCCTTGTGTGCCTTACATTGATGAACCTTTAACATATGTGCATGATCATCTATCGTGTGAGCCCTTAGACTTAAAGGTTATGTTTCCATTGTTGAGGAGTCTCAAGTACATGCCCCTAGCATGTCTTCGGTTGAGTTTAATTTTATATCTCTTCGTCATTATGATTTGCTCCCTACCGCCCTCCCCCATGCTCATATGGATGCTTGTGATGTCCCTCCTTCATAGACATATCATGACCTATGTTAATCTAGTGTTGTGGTTGATTTTGATGTACACAAGGGTTTGTACTAACGGTCCCCTGAAAGGAAACCTACCAAAAGAGGAGGGCTCGAAAAAGAAAGAGAGCAAGGAAGAAGATGGCTCCACCCAGTCTTGGGAGAGCGCTACATTCATGTCCACCACCTAGCAACCCTGGTTCTAAGTTGCCTACCTTATTCACTACCGCTAAACGGACGGAGGGAGTAATATACTAGAGTAAGTAATACTCCGTCCTATTCCCTTTAAATGATTTTTTTACATTATTTATCAATCACTCTTATCATGTACTTTGTTTTTAATTTATAAGTTGAAACATTATCAAGTTGGATGTTGTTTGATTCATCTTATTATAAATTTTATTTTTATAATATTTACTCAATCAAAATTAGAGATATTTATGTCACTGTGACTTATTCTCCCTCTTGTTTCTCTCTCTAAGTTTTCTCGCTTGGTCTACTACCAGCCATGGCAAGGGGGAGAGGACGCCCTAGAAAACAAGAGATACGGAAATAGTTATCTTTTTCAGCCTCCTCAAAAGGCTCTGACTCCGCATCTTCCTTAACCGTTCAAACTATCAAACCTGAGAAAGTACCATCATCTTCGTCAGAAGCTATACCACAACCTGGAATCACCATTGTTGAGAACGAAGTGCTCAGCCCTCGGTCCTCGTTGGTCGAGCTACAAAGTCAAAGGTTATATAACCAATGGACGGCAGCCGTGCACGGTGGCGAAAATGAGGAGCCGTCAGAGGCTAAGGTTTCTAGAATCCGCAATTCTAACCTTTCAAACCCGAAACAACCCCGAATGCAGCAGCCTGGTCGTGGTAATCTCTCTGGCCAGTCGTCTGTCTCTAGGACGCCTGCTTCTAAATTCCAGCAACCTACCTCAATTTTTAGAGGTCTGGTTCGCCAGCTGTCACCTGTCAGGTTCTAAGCTCCCTGCTACTGCCCATTTGGCTCCCTAGAATGCTCTCCAATCAGGTAGCCACTTGACCCCTCTTCTCCTATTAAAATCTCTTATGCTGATATCGTTGAGGAGCTTGAATTTTGGGGTACATCAGTTGTGTGCTATGTGCTAGGTGCTAACCCCCCTTTCCATGTGGTTGAGGGTTTTGTTCAACGCATTTGGAACGCTGAGACCATTGACAAAGTAGGTACTGTAGCTAAGGGTATCCACCTTATTAGATTGAAAACAAAGGTTGACCTAGAATGAGCATGTGAATCTAATGGCATCCTGTTTGACAAAAAACCTTTTATTGTCAAACCTTTGTCAAGAACTTGGTATATGAGAAACAAGAGCTTACAACACTACCTGTGTTGGTCAAATTCCCAGGACTTAGTATGCACAACTGGGGGGAATCTTGTTTGAAGATGATTTCTAGGATGCTTGTCAAGGTCATTAGGGTCGATAATGCTACACTCAATAAAGATAGAATGATGTTTGCCCGTCTCTTGATGGATATGAATATCAAAAATGGTTTTCACGATCATGTGGCCTTTACAAATGAGGACGATGAACTAATTAATGTCAAAGTACGATTGGAAACCTATCTTATGTGCTAAATGTAAGCAGTTAGGTCATATGGAGGATATGTGTAAAGTTGGAATTGTGTGCAGATGGATTGCCAAACCTACCCCTTCTGTTCCTACGACTGATACAAACAAGGGTTAGCTCCTTATGGTGGAGGGTGATATGGATGCTGATGGTTTCGAAATCGTGAAATCCAAGAGCAAGGGTAAAACCCCTGTGATGGAGGATAATATTGTTTCTACTAGGTTGCTCAACACTAACAACGGGTTTGCCATCCTTGCTGACCCGATTACCTAAACTTCTGAGGATCCTATAACTGAAGCGCTGGGGGCTTTAACTGATCCAATTATGTGTGATGAATGAAGGATTTAACGCATAAATCAGATTTGATTCGAAAAATGAGGATATTCCAAGAACTGATGCATAGAATGTCTTGATATGAACTGGACTGCCAAGCTTCAACTCAACACGTTTCTAGGCTTCCTCCTTCGACCTACGATGGAGTTTTCAGTATCTTTGGATAGGATGGAGTGGTGTCTTGATGAACTCTCAAGGACACGCACAACCTTGAAGGGTAGACTGACCCTTAGTAACCCAATTGCACAGCAATTGAAATGAAAAATCACTTAATGAAATTTCAGAAATTATCATTACTGAGTTTTTACAATGATCACATCATCTATTTATAAGCCTAAGACATACGAGTAAAGCAAGGAATCATACACGTAAGGCAACTACCTATAACGGTCATAATGCCCACGTGGTATACATGTGCTTGAGTGATTCATGGTTTGAGTGCAGGATAAAGGGTTGAACTTTCAAATAGTGTGATCATGTCTCTAATGCCCTAACTATAGCATAAAACTCCTTGTCATAGGTAGAATAATTAAGTCTACTACCATTTAACTTCTCACTAAAGTAGGCAACATGTCTTCCCTCTTGTATCAACACAGCCCCAATCCCTTTCCCACTGGCATCACACTCAACCTCAAAGGGTTTAGTGAAGTCTGGTAATCTAAGAATAGGTGCTCTACACATTAATCCCTTAATCTGCTCAAAGGTTGCTTGAGCCTCAGTAGTCCACTGAAAAACCCCTTTCTTTGTGCATTCTGTTAAGGGTGACATAATAGAACTAAAGTTCTTAATGAATCTCCGATAGAATGATGCTAACTCATGAAAGGACCTAACCTGTGTGATGGTTGTAGGTGTAGGCCTGGTAGTAATTCCCTCTACTTTAACAGAATCTACCTTGATTCCCTCCTTCCTAATGATAAATCCTAGGAAATTCACCTCTGATAACATGAAAGCACACTTCTCTATTTTTCCATAAAGTTGTTGTTTCCTTAGAACTTCAAATAACTTCCTAAGATGCTCAAGGTGATCACTCATTGTGCCACTGTAGATCAATATATCATCTAGGTAGACTACCACAAATTTTCCAAGGAAGGGTCTCAACACCTCATTCATTAACCTCATAAATGTGCTAGGAACCCTAATTAGCCCAAAAGGCATCACCAACCAATCATACAGTCCATATTTGGTCTTGAATGCTGTTTTCCACTCATCACCTTCTCTCATCCTAATCTGGTGATATCCACTCCTAAGATCTATCTTGCTAAACCAGCATGCCCTTGCTAACTCATCTACCATGTCATCTAGCCCAGGCATAGGGAATCTGTACTTAACAGTGATGTTATTCACACTCCTTCTATCTACACATTCTCCATGATCCATCTTTCTTAGGAACTAAAAGTGCAGGCACAACACAGGAACTTAGACTCTCCCTTACATACCCTCTAGCTAGCAACTCTTCTAACTGTTTTTGTAGTTCCTTAGCCTCAGTAGGGTTTGTCCTGTAAACTGGTTTGTTAGGTATAGGAGCCCCTGGTATCAACTCGATTCCCCTTATGGGTGGTAAACCTGGCGGTAGGTCATCAGGAAAAACATCTTGGAATTCCTTAATCAATTCCTGCACAGCTGGGTGAATAGATGTGTGTGTGGAAGGTAGCTCTTTGGTGAACAAACCAAACACTTGGCTCCTTGATCTTAGTTCTCTATCACACTCTTTTCTTCCTATCAAATGTGTGGGTTGTTTGGTCTTAACAGGAGGTATGGCTTTGTGAGGGGGTAATGGCATCAACTCCTTGGTTCTACCCTTATGCCTCAAGGAATACACATTGGTATAACCATTACGCATAGTTTTCCTATCATGTTGCCATGGTCACCCAAGCAACACATGACAAGCATCCATGGTCAGAACATCACAAAGCACTTGGTCATGGTAGGTGCCTATGCTAAAGCTCACCAAGCATTGCTTACTGACTGCATTCCCTGTACTATCATCTAACCATCTTAGTTTGTAAGGTCGAGGGTAAGATTTAGTGGTTAATCCCAAGGTTTTAACCAGCTCTTTGCTCACACAATTGGACTCACTGACTCCATCAATGATCAAATCACACAGCTTGTTCCTGATCTTACATTTTTTTTGAAAAATGTTTTCTCTTTGGTCTGAATTCTTGACCTGTGGGACTGTTTGAAGGTTTCTTCTGATCAGCAGATTGTGAAGCTCCTTCTCAGGGTAAACATGCTCTATATCCCCTTCCTCTTTACTCTCCTCAATAGTGCTTTCCTCCATTCTCTTCATTAATTCCAAGCTATTGACTCTAAAGGATCCCGCTAGCTCATCTTCAGGTGTATGAGGTAGTTTAACTTCTTCTTTCCCTCCCCCCCCCCCATGTGCACTAACATAGCTCGTGGTCCAGACCTACTGTGTATCTCAGCCCATTCCCTCTGTGTAAAGGCTCGTGCATTGGGACAATTCCTCTTATAGTGGTCATGCCCATGACATTTAAAGCACATGATATCCTTAAGGTTAACCTCTTTGTCCTTGCTTGCAGGTGGTAGCTTCTCTGTGTGGTCTCTGTGTTGCTGTGTTACCCTATTGACAGAAGTGTTCTGCACAGGTGTTTTGCAACTGGTCTCCCTACTTCTACTGGGTGTGTAGGTAGTCCTAGCAGATTTCTCAAAGATAAGGGCACTGTTGCAGGCTCCTTCATAGGTTAGGTTCTGTATGACCTCTACCTTCTCCCTCAGGTCTTCTCTTAAACACCCTAAGAACCTCCCTATCTTCAGTTCCTCAGGCTCATCAATTTCACATAACAATGTCAGTATCTTCCCCTCCTGTATGTAGTCAGCTACTGACTTGGTTCCTTGCCTCAAGTTACTCCAGTTTGTGTATAGTTGTTGCTTGTAATTGGATGGGACATACTTCCTTCTAAGGTGCTTCCTAAGTTTCTCCCATGAACTGATTTTTGGTCTATCTTCTCGCACTCTCTGCCTCTGTACTCCTTCTAACCAGGTTGCTGCCAATTTGGTTAATTTCACCTTTGCAATCTTATATTGTTGGTCAGGATGGGTGTCTTTGTACTCAAAGTATCTTTCTACTCCCTTTTACCATTCATTATAGGCCTCTGGTTCATGAGAAGTGCCATCAAATTCACGCACATCCACTCTCATGGAATTATCTTCTCTCACAGAGTCATGGTTAGGGCTGGGTTGCTGATTCTGTGGTCTAACATTCTTAAGTTCAATGACAGACAGGTTCAATTGTTCAACCATGGTAACTAATGCATCAAATTTTTCTTCCATATTCATGATGATTGATTATTAATCAGAATGGTTATGCACAGAAACAAAGAAAATCAATCGCAATGTCAGAAATTCCTTCAAGAACTGGGTTCTTAAGGGTTTCAGATTATCCTGTGTGGATATCGAACAATTGCATGCACGTTTATTGATCAAATTCAATTGAAATATGAGGAAATATACTCAGAAACATTAATTCACAAAGAAATATATTAAACGAAAGAAAAACAACCGAATTTGTTCAGAGATTCGCCACTGCAATTTCACGCACACAGAAATCGCCCTGATTCTTTTGAGTATTGATTCCTCTTGATCATTCAGGCATGACATTGAGAAATTCGTCTTCATAGATGAATAAGGTTGTTACCCAGGCCCTACACGTTCTTGCTCTGATACCAATTGATCCAATTATGCGTGATGAATAAATGATTCAACGCACAAATCATATTTGATTCGAAAAATGAGGATATTCCAAGAACTGATGCACTGAATGTCTTGATATGAACTGGACTACCAGGCTTCAACTCAACACAATTCATGGCTTCCTCCTTCGACCTACGATGGAGTTTTCAGTATCTTTGGATAGGATGGAGTGGTGTCTTGATGAACTCTCAAGGACACGCACAACCTTGAAGGGTAGACTGACCCTCAGTAACCCAATTGCACAGCAATTTAAATGAAAAATCACTTAATGAAATTTCAGAAATTATCATTCATAACTGATTTTTTACAATGATCACATCATCTATTTATAAGCCTAAGACATATGAGTAAAGCAAGGAATCATACATGTAAGGAAACTACCTATAACGGTCATAATGCCCACGTGGTATACATGCGCACATTAAAATAAACGCAGAAAACAGAATACAATAGCAGCCCACTGTCGGCGTCGGGCTGTTGACTGCACGACCTTTACCCTTGTTTCTTGTGCACCTTCAATGACTGTGAGGAGGACTCTTGGGCCATGGCAGCAAGGTCCATGTAGAGAGATTCCAATTCTACCCTCCATGTCCTCCCACGAACTCAGGCTTCGTCTGGGCTGATCTGTCAAGGTAGCCTGGTCAGCCATGGTGATCAGAATCTGCTGAATGTCTGATTTCTCATGGTTGCTTGTGTTTGTTGGTTTTCCTTGCTTGTTTGTTGTCTCAAACTTTTGTATCTGGTTTCCTTTAATTAATTCATCACTCCCTTGGCTGTCTTGGCTTGAATTAGAGTCATCACGATTCAGTGTTGATGGCATCAATACAGAACCAAATGCAAATGCAGAACCATTAGGACTGATGTCATTCTCAATGTTGTTGTTCTCTGGTTCCCTTGAGTCTTCGTTGCTATCCTCCTCTAAGCCTAGTTGATTTGGCTCATTACCCCATCCACCTCCATGACTAATATCCTAGCGTAAAACGTTATGGGGCTGAATAAAGCTAGCAAATAGCTAGAAATGGCTCAATTTCTCGCTCAAAATAATATTCACTTGTTTGCCCTCTTGGAAATTAAAGTAAAACAAAAAAAAATATGGGCTCTCTGTACTAAAACTTGTGTCCAGGCTGGTGCTTCACACACAACCTCCAATGGGATGCAAGTGGTAGAATAGTGGTTGGATGGCTTGCCTCTTCTGTGCAAGTCAACATCAAGGAGTATAGTAATTAGCTTATTCACCTGGAGGTAACCCCTAACCTACGCCTCCATTCCTTTGCACTTTTGTCTATGCTGCCACTGATAAGAAAATGAGAGTTAACCTGTTTAGCATGTTGGATACCTTGGCCCGTTCTATAAGGAACCCCTGGATAGTATTAGGAGATTTCAACTTTATAGAAAATCTCAATGAGAAGATTAGTCATCCTACTAGGATGTTAGAGATCAACCGCCATAAGTAGTGTATGGTTGCTTGTTACCTACATGACATGAAAGGGAATGGGAGGTTCTTCACTTGGAACAATAAGCAAAAAGGTAGTAACAGAGTATTCGGCAAGATTGACAGAGCCTTGTGCGACATTTTGTGGGATGACAACTATCCTACTGCAGAGGTTACATTCCTCCCTGAGGGGAATTTAGGTCACTCTCCTATTCTGATACGATTCTTTTCTCAGCAAGCTAGTAAGAAATGTTTTCGCTTCTTGAATTTTTGGACTAATAACTCTTCATTTATGGATGTTGTTTGTAAGGTTTGGGAGACCGAGGTGACTGGATGTAAGAGTTTCCAGATATAAAAAAAATTGGAACTCCTTAAGCTTGTTCTCAAACAACACTTTCAGCACACTCCTATTCAGGTGTCAGTACTCAAAGCTGAGAAGACCTAGAAACAGCTCAGAATCGCCTTCATGCTGATCCCACAAATTCTCTGTTTGTGAATTTGGAATCTAATATGGCCCTGAAGTTAAAAGAAGCAAAATTAAACTATGCTTCTTTCATACAACAAAGGGAGAAGCTCAATTGGTTACAGTATGACGATGATAATACACAAATGGTTTCACAATAGCATCAAGGCTCGAAGGGTCCACAACAGAATCAATGTTATCACCTACAATGGTACTACCTTTAGTAATTCTTCTCAGATTCATCATGCTTTCGTATCCTTCTACTCTGATATTGTTTGTTCCAAATTAAGGAATAGACAGAGACTTAAAATGCCTATTATGAGAGCAGGCCCTACTCTAGAGAGTGCTACTTGGCCCCTCCTTGACTTATGATGTAGTGCGGGTGAAATTAAGGAGGCCTTGTGGACTATCAGTGATAACAAATCCCCAGGCTTGGATGGCTTCAATAGCAAATTCTATAAAGATGCATGGCCTGTTGTGGGGCATGACATGGTGGCTGCCATTTAATCCTTCTTCTAAAATGGAAAATTGTTGAAGAATTGGAATACAAATGCAATTACCTTGATTCTTAAAGTTCCTTGTCCCTCTTCACAAGGTGACTTTAGACCTATTTCCTGCTGCCATACTTTATATAAATGTATCTCCAAACTGATTTGTACCAGGATGAAAAGGGTTTTAGGTAGTATCATTAGCTATACCCAAGGAGCTTTTGTTGCTGGCAGGCTCATTTCCATAATATCCTTTTATGCCAAGATCTAGTGAAGCACTACTCCCGAAAGAACTGCTCCCCTCGTTGTTTGATAAAAGTGGATCTGAGGAAAGCATATGAAACTATGGACTGGGATTTTCTACATGACAGGATGTGTGCTTTAAATTTTCCCCCTCATTTTATTAAGATCATCATGCTGTGTATTTCCTAAACACAATATTCTTTGCTTGTGAATGGATGCCCCTCTGAAATCTTCAAACCTAGAGGTTTGAGACAAGGAGATCCGTTATCCCCATTACTCTTTGTCCTTGGCATGAAGTATCTCTCTAGGACTCTTGTGGTTGCTAGGGGAAACGATCAATTCAAATTCCACCCAATATGTAAAAATCTCAAGCTTAACCACCTGTGCTTTGCAGATGACCTCATACTCTTTTATAGGGGGAGAAAGTAAGTCTGTTGCTATTCTTTATGAATGTCTAGAAGTATTCGCAGCCTCTTCCGGTCTAAGCGCCAATGCCTCGAAGTCTGCTATCTACCTAGCTGGTATTCCTGACCCGGTCAAGGATCAAATTGCTCAGCTCAGCCATATGCCTCTGGGATCGTTACCTTTCAGGTATCTGGGTATCCCTCTCACTTCAAGAAGGATCTCTGCTGCGGACTGTGACTCCTTAGTTGACAAGATGACAGTAAAGATTCACTCTTGAAAAGCCAGATCCTTATCGTATGCAGCTAGGGTCCAGCTAGTCTCTGCGGTTCTTCTCAACATAAGCTCTTACTGGTGTCAATTGTTCATCCTCCCCAAAGCCGTAATTAAAAAGGTGAATGCGATATGTAGGTCTTATATTTGGCACGCTGATCCAAACAACATAGCCCCTGGAAATATGAACTGGAAAGATGTCTGTAAATCCAAACATTTGGGTGGGCTTGGCATTAGAAATATTAAGTATTGGAATGAAGCTGTTGTAGGTAAATTGGTATGGCATATTTCTCATCTATTTGAATCGCTATGGGTTCTATGGATTCATGGTGTCTATACTAAGGGTGCAAATTGGATAATCTTTGACTCCCTTATACCAGCCTGCTGGTCCTTCGAAAAAATTTATTGTCTTAAGGATAAACTGCAAACTTGGGTCATGAAGGAAAAGTAACGCATCAGTGAGGTCTATGTTAGTTACTTTAAGGGTCACCCTAAATCTTATTGGACTAGATTCGTTTGGAATAGTGATAGGTCGTTTATGTACTATCAAAAAAATCCTAATATGCAACTAGTATAGCAACAGTAAGGGTCGAATCCACAGGGAACAATGAAGTAAGTGATTATTTTCCGGCTACCAATTGATCCTAGGTAACACACAAATTAGGAGAATATATATCTAGACTAACTAAACAACTAGAGCACAAACAATTAAACTAGAAAGGTAGATCGATGATACTAAAACATCCAGGGATAAACTTCCCCACTAGCATGATATGATGACAATGAGATCCTACTACCCTTACAACAATCATAACCAAGTTCAATAGGACGAATACACCATTAAGAATACTAATAAATCCTTTCGAAGACTATTAGCTTCACTACCATACTATCAAACCTATTTTCATGGAATCAAGTATAATAATGACATTGAGCACAGTATTCTATAAGATCCAACAATCAAATCTATCTATTTTCATGAAGATTATCAAGTCCTTGATCTAAAAGACAATTCATTCAACTCTAACTTTCGTTAACAAAGAATAAATTGTTAACCACAATTTCCAAAGTTTCCATTGAATAACGTAAGTTAACTAGCATAAGAGATCAAGCATGAACAAGGATTATGCATAACAAAAAGGGATTGAAACTCAATAATTCATCATCAAAATCATGGCTAGGGTTCCATCTAACCCTAGATTAAGAAACTACTCACACATATTAATTACAACAAAACAAGAATTCATTAAAAGAAACATGATTAAAAATAATAACAAGAAAAGGGATAAAGAAATAGTACTTGAATTCGAATACCAAATGACGAACGAAAGTAAATGAAGTTACAAAGTTTCTTCCCTAAAGTGAAGAATTAAAAGTCTCTAAAAAACGGAGAAAAATTGTTAACCTCCCCGTTCTATTACATTCCCTAGTGATTAAATAAGAAAACTGCACGGAAAACGGTTATTAAAGCAGGACCGGGCCGGGTTTCTGACAGACCGGACCGGGTTTCTAGAAGACCGGACCGGGTTTATGAAAGACCCGACCGGGCCCGTGTGCTGAGAATTTTCCAGAGAATAGAAATTGCAGGACCCGACCTGGTTTAAGCAAGACCCGACCGGGTCCGTGGGTTGATCATTCCAGCAAGTGATTTTAGACAAACCCGGCCGGGTTTAAGCTTGACCCGACCGGGTCCTGGGCTTGGATGCTTACGTTCTTATTTCTTGCTTGAAATCACCCGGGTATGAAAATACCCGCCCGGGCCTATCATCTTGTGCTTACTTTTCTTCATGAGAACACGGTAAAAGTACAAACGAAACCCAACGGGACTAAAAGCATGTCCGAATGGGCCCGTGAGCTCACAAAAGTGTCGTAATGCGGTCTCGAACTCTGCCAAATCTCGAAGCACACATTCTAATGCTCAGGAGTGATTCGCTTCCAATACAAGAGTGGAGTAAAATGGCTGAAATAATCAAAGACACACAAAACTCCAACCAAGCGTAAAATCACATGGAAAATTCGAAATCACACATCAAAATGCCATAAAAATGCAAGGGAAGGGAGCATAAAAGTATAGTATAAAGTGCACAGATCAAACTCCCCCAAGCCAAACCCTTGCTTGTCCCCAAGCAAATGAACCGTCAAAGAAAAGTGGAGATCATATAGGTCAACAAAGTTCTTCCCCAAAGGTTTTCGAAATTCATTTAAAAGCAACTTCAAACGACTCGGCATTTATGCACACTCAACATCAATCCGTACTATCATAGCGCAATCAGGCTTTCACGATTCATCCAAAAGGTAACCAGTTAAGGCCATCGTAAACACATCATAAATCAAATGAGGAGGTACTCACGGGGCAACTCACCACTCCATTGTCGATGAGTCTAGAACTCATTACACACACCGAAGTAGTGAAAATGACTACTTCTATTCCCCAGCAGTGTTTCCCTCCCAAATCTCACTCTCATGTGTCTTGAAGGACAAAAAGTTCTCTCCAATGCAAACAACATTCTAAAGACTTTCACTTTAACTTTGCTATCCTTCTCCTTCGAAATAGACTTCAACTACCAAGAGAATCAATTCAGGCTAATAATGGGAGCAACGTTGGCTAAGGTTATTGGTCGTGCTAAAAGTATGAGACCTAGTAGGGACAGTAGGGAGTGAAATCTCTTTTCTCGCAACAACACACACTTCGAGCATAAACATCATATAACCAATCTTAAATAAACTTAACCAATGAAATTTCGAGCTTCTGAAAGAACAATATATTACCCCTTTTTATTTAATTTATAACTAAAAGCAAAAATCACATTCTTTTTGTTGTTTTTGTTGAGTTTTTTTCTTTCTTTTTCTTTTTTTTAAAGAAATAATACTTGGGGGTGTCTATATACAGAAGAGTTTAAAAGAAGCTCGAGATTTTACCATCATGGATCAGTAACCACACCAACAACCAACATCAAACTTAAATAATTGATTCACTCCCTAAGGTGTAAGAGGGGGAAATTTTGGGATTGTGGAGCTTTAGTAATGCAGGTTGAAAGAAAAGGGGCTCAAGCTCAAGAGGGCTAAAACCTAAAGTCAAGTAGTGCAAGGTGGCTTTTTAGTCCATGTGGTTTCAAGTAACATCTAAGCCTGAAAATCATTTTCAACAAGGTATATCTAGTCAAATTCTAGGAGGAGTAAAGCAAAGTCAAGATCGGTCTAGCCCCTAATGGGCATCCTAGCACATAATGCACACACATTTGATTAGGCCAACTCACCAGCTAACCTACTCATGCTCATGAGGTAATTAAATGCCACTTAATTGGTTCTCAAATTAGGAGTGTCTGCAGTTTGCCTCTGACATCCAAATAACAGTATCACATGCCAAAATACCAGTCAAAACATTTTGCAAAATTCATTTTAGGGGAAAGGACAATGTTACTCATATATAGAGGATTCCAAAGGGGATTCCAACAATTCTCATCAAGCCATAACACGTTTTTTTTTTTTTTTTTTTTTTTTTTTTTTTTGTATGCATGCGAGAAATAAAACCTAACTCTATATGTTGAAAATGATAAAAAAGAATGCAGGTGCATGAGTGAGTGCGTGAGTGGAAAGTGATTATCCCCCCAAGCCAGCCCAAGCACGGTTCGCAGTGTTTGGCAAAAGATCAAATAAATGATCACTGGCCCGAACCACCACCTCCAGGACCAGAGGGACCACATCTCATGAGTGCAGAATGAGGGATTAATACCCTTGATGTCATCAATAGTGTACCCAATAACACTCTTATACTTTTTCAGAACTGTGAGTAATCGCTCAATTTGAGTGCCGTTGAGTTTAGCATTGACAATAACAGGGTAAGTGTCATTATCCTCTAGAAAGACATACTTCAAAGAAGGAAGGAGGGGTTTTAATTCTACCTGAGGAGGCGTAGTACATTCCTTTCGTTCCTCAATGGTGGACACCTTCCAAGGTGGGATGTCCTCAAACTGAGCTTTTGCAGGAACAATTGTATGTGCAACATCTAAAACTGGGACCATCTCAATCACATCGGCCCTATCCTTCTCATAGTTGCCTTCAATAGCTGCATAAAGTAGATCAACAATGGGGGGTGTGGACTCCCGCTCTGTAGTAGCATCAACTATCGCATCCACCTGATAAACAGTCTCCCCAATGGCAGAATGTGCCATGGATGAGGGGAGATGGAAATGCAGCTGTTCTCCCAAAATTTCAAGTGATAACTTCCCATTCTTCACATCAAAATTGGCTGCTGTAGTCTTTAAAAAATCACGACCCAAAATCACCGGAATGCGGGCATCCTCTTCCATATTCATAATGACGAAATCGCAGGGTACGAAGTAATTACCAACTTGGACGGGGAAATCCTCAAGAATACCAACTGGGTATCTCATAGAT
The DNA here is from genome assembly GCF_026212465.1 of Amaranthus tricolor. Taxonomy (NCBI): domain Eukaryota; kingdom Viridiplantae; phylum Streptophyta; class Magnoliopsida; order Caryophyllales; family Amaranthaceae; genus Amaranthus; species Amaranthus tricolor. The sequence continues at coordinate 16,591,398 of NC_080053.1, forward strand.
CGATCGGCTAATTGTATAGACATCCGAGTGGCTTTCATCTCACCATTGATCTTTTTGCATAGCGTTAACGACATCACACTCACACTAGCCCCTAAATCAGCAAGGGCTACGACAGACACATCTTTCCCAAACTTCAGCGGGATAGTAAAACTACCAGGATTAGCATGTTTCTTAGGAACCTTGCATCCCAAAATAGCACTACATTGCCCATTCAAAGTTTCCACCACACTCTCCTCTAGCTTGCGTTTATTGGAAATAATGTCCTTGAGGAATTTAGCATAAGAGGCCATTTCCTTAATGGCTTCCAAGAAGGGGATGTTGATTTGTAGCTTGCTCAAAACTTGAAGAAATTTTCCATATTTATGCTCAAGCTTCGCCTGTGCCAATCTAGAAGGAAATTGCACTAGTAGTGTGTAAGTTCGATCGGCAATTGTGGGCTTGTCTGAATTAACTGGCTCATCCGTTTTTTCTTCAGAGATGTCATCATTAGTTCCTGGATCTGGAACAACAATAGGTGAAGTTTTTACCTTAGGGGCTGGATCATGAAGTGTGCTACCACTCCTCGTAGTTATTGCATTGAGTTGCTGATGTGGGGATGTGGTTGGGTTCCTTTCTGTGTTTTCCGGAAGTTGCCCTTTTGCATGGATAAGTTACTCAATTGCTGAGCCATTTGAGCCATCTGAGTGTCGATCATTTTGTTGTGAGCCAAAATCTGATTAATGGAGGTGCTGAAGTATTCATTTTGCTTGCTTTGGGTAGCAATAAAGTTCTCCATCAAGCTCTCAAGGTTGGACTTCGGTGGATGTTGTTGTTGAGGTGGGAAGGGAGGCCTTTGTTGGAAACCCGATGGTATGTTGTACGAGGATGAGGGATTCTGCGCATTTTTGTTTTTGTAGGAAAAATTTGGATGATCCCTCCATCCTGAATTGAAGGTGTTGGAGTAGGGGTTGTATTGTTGTCTCGCATTCTGATTTTGGATGGCATTGACTTGTTCCACAGCAGCAACCCCTTCGGCTTGAAGTTGGCAATCGACACTAGAATGCCCACTTAAGCCCCAAGCACCACAAACTTTATTTATTGCAACTACATCCAATTGCTCAACCTTCCTTGTCAAAGCCTGTACATTATTAGTCAAAGCAACAATAGCATCCACTTCATACCTACCACCTCGCCTTGGAATTGATTGTTCTCGCCAGTGGTAATTTGAAGCCATATCATCAAGAATTTTCTTGGCCTGGGTCAGTGTTTTCATCATGAAGTTACCCCCAGCAGCAGCATCCAAAGAAGTTTGGATCTCATGCCTCAAAGCATTGTAGACTGTCTCAATAACCATCCAATCCGGTAATCCATGATGTGGGCACTTTCTGATTAGACTTTTAAATCTGTCCCATGCATCATAGAGTGATTCCCCGTCTTTTTGCTTGAAAGTAGAGATCTCATTTCGGTACTTTGAAGTTTTTTCGGGTGGGTAGTATCGATGCAAGAATGCCTTTTTCAGAGCCTCCCAAGTACCAATGGAGTTGGGTTCTTCCTCATGAAGCCACTGTTTAGCCGCCCCCGCAAGAGAAAAAGGGAAAGCTATTAACATTAATTGATCGGAGGTGACGTTGTTGTACTTGTGTGTCATGCACTTGTCGATGAACAGATTAATATGGTCGGTTGGGCTCTCATTTTCAATACCATGAAATTGGTCCTGAGCGATCCAGTTGAAAAATGCTGACTGGATCTCATACTGGTTCCCGGAAATCTCTGGCCTCACAATGCTTGTAGTGACAATGCTAGCATCAGGAGTGATGTAATCCAGGAGGGGTTTCTCTGGTGTTTTAGTCATGGTTAAATCTTCCCTTCTCTTGTTTCTTCGCCTTCTTTGCCTAGAGTTGAGTTTTCTTGCTGTTGCTTCGATTTCAGGGTCAAAAGGTACTAGTTCGTGTCCCTGTCCTCTGGTTTGCATGCAACAAAAGAAACTAAAAGCAAAGGGTTAAATAAACAAGGGAGGGGGACCTAACCTAAGCAGAATCAGAGAAAAAGAATCAATTTAAACTCAGAAAATAAACACTAAACTAATCCGTTGTTCCCCGGCAACGGCGCCAAAATTTGATAGGTCGTTTATGTACTATCAAACAAATTCTAATATGACACTAGTATAGCAACAGTCAGGGTCGAATCCACAGGGAACAATGAAGTAAGTGATTATTTTCCGGCTACCAATTGATCCTAGGTAACACACAAATTAGGAGAATATATATCTAGACTAACTAAACAACTAGAGCACAAACAATTAAACTAGAAAGGTAGATCGATGATACTAAAACATCCAGGGATAAACTTCCCCACTAGCATGATATGATGACAATGAGATCCTACTACCCTTACAACAATCATAACCAAGTTCAATAGGACGAATACACCATTAAGAATACTAATAAATCCTTTCGAAGACTATTAGCTTCACTACCATACTATCAAACCTATTTTCATGGAATCAAGTATAATAATGACATTGAGCACAGTATTCTATAAGATCCAACAATCAAATCTATCTATTTTCATGAAGATTATCAAGTCCTTGATCTAAAAGACAATTCATTCAACTCTAACTTTCGTTAACAAAGAATAAATTGTTAACCACAATTTCCAAAGTTTCCATTGAATAACGTAAGTTAACTAGCATAAGAGATCAAGCATGAACAAGGATTATGCATAACAAAAAGGGATTGAAACTCAATAATTCATCATCAAAATCATGGCTAGGGTTCCATCTAACCCTAGATTAAGAAACTACTCACACATATTAATTACAACAAAACAAGAATTCATTAAAAGAAACATGATTAAAAATAATAACAAGAAAAGGGATAAAGAAATAGTACTTGAATTCGAATACCAAATGACGAACGAAAGTAAATGAAGTTACAAAGTTTCTTCCCTAAAGTGAAGAATTAAAAGTCTCTAAAAAACGGAGAAAAATTGTTAACCTCCCCGTTCTATTACATTCCCTAGTGATTAAATAAGAAAACTGCACGGAAAACGGTTATTAAAGCAGGACCGGGCCGGGTTTCTGACAGACCGGACCGGGTTTCTAGAAGACCGGACCGGGTTTATGAAAGACCCGACCGGGCCCGTGTGCTGAGAATTTTCCAGAGAATAGAAATTGCAGGACCCGACCTGGTTTAAGCAAGACCCGACCGGGTCCGTGGGTTGATCATTCCAGCAAGTGATTTTAGACAAACCCGGCCGGGTTTAAGCTTGACCCGACCGGGTCCTGGGCTTGGATGCTTACGTTCTTATTTCTTGCTTGAAATCACCCGGGTATGAAAATACCCGCCCGGGCCTATCATCTTGTGCTTACTTTTCTTCATGAGAACACGGTAAAAGTACAAACGAAACCCAACGGGACTAAAAGCATGTCCGAATGGGCCCGTGAGCTCACAAAAGTGTCGTAATGCGGTCTCGAACTCTGCCAAATCTCGAAGCACACATTCTAATGCTCAGGAGTGATTCGCTTCCAATACAAGAGTGGAGTAAAATGGCTGAAATAATCAAAGACACACAAAACTCCAACCAAGCGTAAAATCACATGGAAAATTCGAAATCACACATCAAAATGCCATAAAAATGCAAGGGAAGGGAGCATAAAAGTATAGTATAAAGTGCACAGATCAAACTCCCCCAAGCCAAACCCTTGCTTGTCCCCAAGCAAATGAACCGTCAAAGAAAAGTGGAGATCATATAGGTCAACAAAGTTCTTCCCCAAAGGTTTTCGAAATTCATTTAAAAGCAACTTCAAACGACTCGGCATTTATGCACACTCAACATCAATCCGTACTATCATAGCGCAATCAGGCTTTCACGATTCATCCAAAAGGTAACCAGTTAAGGCCATCGTAAACACATCATAAATCAAATGAGGAGGTACTCACGGGGCAACTCACCACTCCATTGTCGATGAGTCTAGAACTCATTACACACACCGAAGTAGTGAAAATGACTACTTCTATTCCCCAGCAGTGTTTCCCTCCCAAATCTCACTCTCATGTGTCTTGAAGGACAAAAAGTTCTCTCCAATGCAAACAACATTCTAAAGACTTTCACTTTAACTTTGCTATCCTTCTCCTTCGAAATAGACTTCAACTACCAAGAGAATCAATTCAGGCTAATAATGGGAGCAACGTTGGCTAAGGTTATTGGTCGTGCTAAAAGTATGAGACCTAGTAGGGACAGTAGGGAGTGAAATCTCTTTTCTCGCAACAACACACACTTCGAGCATAAACATCATATAACCAATCTTAAATAAACTTAACCAATGAAATTTCGAGCTTCTGAAAGAACAATATATTACCCCTTTTTATTTAATTTATAACTAAAAGCAAAAATCACATTCTTTTTGTTGTTTTTGTTGAGTTTTTTTCTTTCTTTTTCTTTTTTTTAAAGAAATAATACTTGGGGGTGTCTATATACAGAAGAGTTTAAAAGAAGCTCGAGATTTTACCATCATGGATCAGTAACCACACCAACAACCAACATCAAACTTAAATAATTGATTCACTCCCTAAGGTGTAAGAGGGGGAAATTTTGGGATTGTGGAGCTTTAGTAATGCAGGTTGAAAGAAAAGGGGCTCAAGCTCAAGAGGGCTAAAACCTAAAGTCAAGTAGTGCAAGGTGGCTTTTTAGTCCATGTGGTTTCAAGTAACATCTAAGCCTGAAAATCATTTTCAACAAGGTATATCTAGTCAAATTCTAGGAGGAGTAAAGCAAAGTCAAGATCGGTCTAGCCCCTAATGGGCATCCTAGCACATAATGCACACACATTTGATTAGGCCAACTCACCAGCTAACCTACTCATGCTCATGAGGTAATTAAATGCCACTTAATTGGTTCTCAAATTAGGAGTGTCTGCAGTTTGCCTCTGACATCCAAATAACAGTATCACATGCCAAAATACCAGTCAAAACATTTTGCAAAATTCATTTTAGGGGAAAGGACAATGTTACTCATATATAGAGGATTCCAAAGGGGATTCCAACAATTCTCATCAAGCCATAACACGTTTTTTTTTTTTTTTTTTTTTTTTTTTTTTTTGTATGCATGCGAGAAATAAAACCTAACTCTATATGTTGAAAATGATAAAAAAGAATGCAGGTGCATGAGTGAGTGCGTGAGTGGAAAGTGATTATCCCCCCAAGCCAGCCCAAGCACGGTTCGCAGTGTTTGGCAAAAGATCAAATAAATGATCACTGGCCCGAACCACCACCTCCAGGACCAGAGGGACCACATCTCATGAGTGCAGAATGAGGGATTAATACCCTTGATGTCATCAATAGTGTACCCAATAACACTCTTATACTTTTTCAGAACTGTGAGTAATCGCTCAATTTGAGTGCCGTTGAGTTTAGCATTGACAATAACAGGGTAAGTGTCATTATCCTCTAGAAAGACATACTTCAAAGAAGGAAGGAGGGGTTTTAATTCTACCTGAGGAGGCGTAGTACATTCCTTTCGTTCCTCAATGGTGGACACCTTCCAAGGTGGGATGTCCTCAAACTGAGCTTTTGCAGGAACAATTGTATGTGCAACATCTAAAACTGGGACCATCTCAATCACATCGGCCCTATCCTTCTCATAGTTGCCTTCAATAGCTGCATAAAGTAGATCAACAATGGGGGGTGTGGACTCCCGCTCTGTAGTAGCATCAACTATCGCATCCACCTGATAAACAGTCTCCCCAATGGCAGAATGTGCCATGGATGAGGGGAGATGGAAATGCAGCTGTTCTCCCAAAATTTCAAGTGATAACTTCCCATTCTTCACATCAAAATTGGCTGCTGTAGTCTTTAAAAAATCACGACCCAAAATCACCGGAATGCGGGCATCCTCTTCCATATTCATAATGACGAAATCGCAGGGTACGAAGTAATTACCAACTTGGACGGGGAAATCCTCAAGAATACCAACTGGGTATCTCATAGATCGTAAGTTAACTAGCATAAGAGATCAAGCATGAACAAGGATTATGCATAACAAAAAGGGATTGAAACTCAATAATTCATCATCAAAATCATGGCTAGGGTTCCATCTAACCCTAGATTAAGAAACTACTCACACATATTAATTACAACAAAACAAGAATTCATTAAAAGAAACATGATTAAAAATAATAACAAGAAAAGGGATAAAGAAATAGTACTTGAATTCGAATACCAAATGACGAACGAAAGTAAATGAAGTTACAAAGTTTCTTCCCTAAAGTGAAGAATTAAAAGTCTCTAAAAAACTGAGAAAAATTGTTAACCTCCCCGTTCTAGTACATTCCCTAGTGATTAAATAAGAAAACTGCACGGAAAACGGTTATTAAAGCAGGACCGAACCGGATTTCTGACAGACCGGACCGGGTTTCTGGAAGACCGGACCGGGTTTATGAAAGACCCGATCGGGTCCGTGTGCTGAGAATTTTTCAGAGAATAGAAATTGTAGGACCCGACCGGGTTTAAGCAAGACCCGACCGGGTCCGTGGGTTGATCATTCCAGCAAGTGATTTTAGACAAACCCGGCCGGGTTTAAGCTTGACCCGACCGGGTCCTGGGCTTGGATGCTTACGTTCTTATTTCTTGCTTGAAATCACCTGGGTATGAAAATACCCGCCCGGGCCTATCATCTTGTGCTTACTTTTCTTCATGAGAACGCGATAAAAGTACAAACGAAACCCAACGGGACTAAAAGCATGTCCGAATGGGCCCGTGAGCTCACAAAAGTGTCGTAATGCGGTCTCGAACTCTGCCAAATCTCGAAGCACACATTCTAATGCTCAGGAGTGATTCGCTTCCAATACAAGAGTGGAGTAAAATGGCCTGAAATAATCAAAGACACACAAAACTCCAACCAAGCGTAAAACCACATGGAAAATGCGAAATCACACATCAAAATGCCATAAAAATGCAAGGGAAGGGAGCATAAAAATATAGTATAAAGTGCACAGATTAAATAGAGCTTCTCTCCCCAAGGGTAAGTTTATCTTGTGGTTGGCTCTCTTACACAAGTTGAAGACCAAGGACAAAATTTTCCTGCTACATTTGATTCCTGATGACATTTGTTGTATGTGTAATTCTGCTACTGAATCTTTTAAGCACATCTTCTTCTCTTGCCCTTTGAGTGCAGAATGCCTTAGAGGACTTTATTTATGGCTTGGCTTATCGGATCCTCACCTAAACATCTTTACTATGACCAAACATAACTGGAAAGTGACTGGCTGCAAAAAAGAGTCCTCATCTCCAGTTTATGCAGTCTGTGTTATCTTATCTGGAGAACGAGGAATGAGGCTACATGGCTCTTTCAAATGAGCAGGGTAGATTGCGTTATGAATAGAATTAGGCATGAGATTAGAACTAGATTCTATAGTCTATATCCTGTAAAGTCTCAAACCTGTGTTTGATTTCAAGATGATGTATGAGTTTCTGTTTGTCCGTGAGCTCCTCTCTATTGTCTGTGAAGAGTGAATTGGTTCAACCCTTCCTAAAAGGTGGGTCCTTCTTTCATACTGATGTATTTGTACAATAGTGCGGGTTGTCTCGTCTTATACTGTATCTTTCTATGTTTTGTATCTGTCTTATTTTGAGCAATGAAAATTTTCAATTCTTTAAAAAACAAATTAGAAACATTTAAGATTGAAAACGTGTGTCGGTAAATGTATTAGAACCAAATGAGACATTTAGAGATATAGAAGAAACTTTGCAACAAGGTGCGAACGGAGATCGACAAAATAATCGAATACTTCTATTTTAGATAAAACCGACGCCATTGTAGAAGCCAAGATAGAGAGAAAATGACGGTGGGAAAATACTACTGCGATTACTGCGATAAAGAATTCCAAGATACTCCTGCTGCGAGAAAGCGTCATCTTCAAGGTCTTCAGCATCAACGTAATCGTAAACTCTGGTACGATTCTCTTTCTCTTCCTCAAGGTAATTTTTTCCAATCCTAATCCTCCCTCTCATTGCTCGTTTTCTTATTCTTCTCTTTTTAACTTTGGCATTAGTGCAGCTCCTAATCAGATTAATGTTACTACACAGACGTTTGGGAAAGGACTTTGCAATCGCTTCCTTAAAACGGTACCTTTCTAAAAAAAATGTAATTTATTGTTTACAAATTTGAATGCCATGAAGGAATATTGGATTGTTTAGTTCGCTGTTTATGATTTGTTTTTCGTTTGATTATTAGCTCCATTAAATCTCTCACAGTTGTAAGTTCACCCTCTAGTACAGCCACCAAGAATGGAGTCTGTCATCAATATATGTCATGACTCATGAACAAACGAACGAACTTCTCTTGAGTTCAACAACTCACTCACTTGTTTTCACTCTCCCAATTACTCCTCACACAAAACCTGGAATAAGATTTTAGGCCTTTATATTGCCCACAAAAATTAGTAAAATGAATATCTGGCTCGTTTGAGCACCATATATCACACCTGGATTGTTTTCTTTGATACTTTTAAACTCATGCCAACTCGATTCCCTTTGTACTCCCTCAAATACATGATTTGGACTTGGCTCTCCCTCAAGACCAAACCCATCCTCATACCCTCTTTGTGCAACACTCATCAATCCATCATAGTAGTCACCATGAAAAAATTTAGCAACACATGGCCATTATTGTCCATCACACTTCTCAGCTGTAGTAAGCATCCCTTTGCCACCTTCAAACTCCTTCGTTTTGAGTCTTCATGGTTCAACCCTTCATCTCCGGATCCTCTTAATGAGATTATAGTTTTCATCATCTTAGGTATATATCTCACAAACCTAAGCTTTTTCACTATGCCATTATGCATCTTTAAATGCACCTCTCCAATGGCCTCAACCTCAACATCCTCACGAATGGGAAAGATCGTCCTCTAATAGTCACAAGTTATTAATCTTGTAAACAATTTCTTGTCTCTACAAATATAACATGAGTGTACGAAATCAAACACCCAATCACCGTCAACATCACATATGGCCATTAGCACATAAATATCATCATCACATTTGGCCGTCATTACTTGGCCCTTCTCACCATTGTTTGGGAGCTTATTCTACATTACAACTTCTTTAATATTGTTTCCTTTTTCAACTTCTCAAATGGAACATCACTCTTCTTCCCTTTGAGCATCTTTCCATCACCAGCATCCATGGTTGCTTCAAAAGCTTTAAGTTTCAAAGATCTTTCTTCAACCAATTTTAAGTGTATTGAATATGACCTTTTTATGGCATCACACTTTATCTTCATATCTCACTCTTGTCTTCATGACTTTGATTTTCTCTCCAATACCCTTCTTAGATGGGTTTTGCTCGACCATTTTCCATCTTCCATAGATGCACTCTCATCAATAATTTTACTTTCCTCCATACATGATATCTCATCACCATTGCTACTATACCTAGTACTCTCCTTTACAAAATTTCAAGCTTTTCCTCGCTTAATATGGGTAAGAAACAATCAAAATCTAATAATAATTGGAAGGAAAGGTTTCTGGACCCTCCAATAGTGAGAAAAGATGTTGAATAAGGTCAAAAAAAGATTGTACAAAAGCAAGCACAAAAGTATCAATGTTTTGAATGAACAAAAAGCACAGAACAAAGTTTAATTGTATCTTGGACATTCCTTATAAAAAGTGATTATATTATATAAAATGTTTAACAATACATTGATGAAGTCTCTTATCATTGTAACTCACCTTCTACAGCTTATAACCTCCAACAATGTAGTCTCTCATGAATAAAAGAATAAGCCTCCCTTGTGTTTAACAACTCACTTGTTTACTCACCCAATTACTCAACACTAGGGATGACCACGATTCGGTTTGGGCTGATTTCGGTTTCAAAATTGGAGTCTGCTTCGCAAGGGTTCGGTTTTAGGAGATTCCTTGATGGTTTAGGCGGTGGTTCCAAACGGTGAAATTTGCGAGTTGGGCAAGTTGGACCATCAATTCAACTCTTCTTTCTCCTTTTTTGGTATAATTATACAAAGTAATATCAAATATTAAAATAATGTGTGATATACCTGTTTTTGATTATTATTGAAGTTCATTGCATGCCAATTATCATTAAAATATATACTAAAAATAAGATTAAAACTACAATTAATAAATAAATTACAGAGAATTAATAATAATGATGTTTATTAAAAGAGGCGGTAAAGAGATGAACCTAGTATCTCGAAGGAACACTAATCTGCCTATGTATCTCTAGAAAACAAAGTTGGAATTGCAAGGATATCCTCTGGAATTCTCGATAATATCGGAAATTTTATGGATTTTACTTTTCACCATTTGAAAATATTAAAATTATTTGTCGCGATCTCAAAATTATATTTGAGATACTTATTTATTTCTACATGACTAATTATGTTTGCTATGACGAGATGAAATCTAATAAGACATACTAAAACACTAGCACGTCTAAACATATTGCTTTCAGGTTGCATAGAAATCATAAAGGTCTCGTAAAAGCTTCATACAAGCTTCAACACAATTATCCACATTACTTTACGGACGATATACGCAATGATAGTACTAGTCTATCAATTCGGTTAGATTTTGTGTCTAAAAATCTAAATCTAAAATTGTCTCTATTCCATGAATATAAGTAAAATCACTAAAATATGTCATCCATTTATCTATCAACTCTTGAGTATTTGCCTTAAGAATCCATTTGTTTCCTCTTTGTTGTGGTTAATGAGTTATTCATATGTTAGGTTCATACATATAAAAAAATCTTACTTGCATGATCATATGCTTCTAATATCTTTTGTGTACCAATAGCAAATTTTCAATCTTTATTGGTTATATCTATTGATGCACATTTATTATTCAATTGTGTTATGATGGGACAATACTTAGTTGCTTTTTTTAACTAATTATGGGTCGAACTCCTATGAGTTGGACAATTTAACTGCTAATAGTTTGTACCTCTTTTCTACCTTTCCTAATCTAAGAAACTTACCTATACTTTTAATGGAATCTAATAAACTAGATAATATTATAATACATTCTTGACAAGATAAATTAATAACAAGAGCACAACATCGTATATGTAATAATTGACCACCAAAGATCTAATTAAAAGCAGGTTTTTCATATAAAAGTTTCATGCATTTACTGCTTGCCGATGCGTTATATATGGAACAAGAGAAAATCTTATCTTGCAAATTTTATTGTAAACATATTTTTATTAATCTTGATTTTATGTTATGATCATTGTATTTTTTGAGCATTAACTCAAAAGTGATGATTTTTAAATAAACTAGTTATTGTCTATCCATTTTACTGTCACACACTTATAAAGTTCACTATGTGGAAGAGCAGACCAAGTATCGATTGTTAAACTAATCCTACCATTAAAAGACTGAAACATTTCTACCAATTCATTATGTTTTGCGTCATATAATTTAATTTTTTGAGTTTAAGAGTGTTACAAGGCACCGCTCCAAATTGAGTTTGCTAAAATTTTCTATTGAAATACTTATCAAGTCTGGTTTTAACCATGGTTATATTGTATCTCATCATTAATTACATATGTTTTGAATTCATCAGTCATTTCTTAACGATTATGATGTATACCTCATCAAGACATCTGCATCGTCCACCCACCTAGTATGTTTATTGGCTTTTACTCAAGGTCCCATTAACACTTGCTGCACGAGTCTCTTTGTTATTCAGTGTTTTTTGAGAAATAGTTGTTTGAGAGTTCCCATAGCACTAACATATATACACCACAAATGAATTTATATTTGTATTTTATTTTAAAAATATATTTTTGGGTTAAATACAAAATAAAAAAGTATTTACCTTTAGTGAAAGAGTATGATACTAATGGTTAAATGCCTTGACTTTCTCTAAATTAACGTTCCACACATATGATACGACTCTACCAACACATGTCGGTATACGGAAAACGTTGTCTTACCGGTTCTTTTTCCTCTTCTAAATTAAAATATAAAGTCATATAATAATACAGTACATAAACCATTTATAATTTGAATCTAAGTATAACTGTACATTTTGAAATAACTGGTATTCTAGAATTTGACCCGTCTTGCACAACTTTGTTGTTGTTGTTGTTGTTGTTTCATCTGTTTAATCTTCCTATTCATCTTCAAAATCATCTGAATTTTGATTGTACCCTTTGACGTAATTTGGCTCAGCATGATAGCTATTAACCGACTATGACTTGTCGGAGTAGAACGAGCATTTCTTTTGTAACTTAATCCTTATAAAATTTTTCCACCATACTATTTTTTTTGGCTTTTATTAAGAAGGAATACATATTGGTATTTGATAATCAAAATCTAAAACAATAATTAGAGAAATTAAAAGACTAATTGAGTAATTAAGGGAGTAATTGCGTAGTTAAGAGAGCAATCAAAGAGAATAAGTTGAGAGAGTAGAAGGTGTGGAATGGATGAAGACATTCACCCATATTGATAAACGAAGCTCCAATAGCTGGTAGATAGCATTCAACGACTAATTTAGGAGGTTCCACGATTTGAGCCGGTTCAATTCCATGGAACCGCATGGTTTAAACCTGGTCTTGTTCGGTCATCCAACTCAGCGGTTGACGATTCCTATTATTTTAGAGATTTAGTTTTGGAAATCACCTTGACCAAGGTTATTAAAATCGGGATTTTACTTTGAATAGGAAGCAACTCTCAAAATCGAATCCTGAATTTGGATTGTAAATCGACCGATTCTACTAAATTTGCAGGTCATAATAGTTTTTGAATTTTATATTTAATTTTAAAACAGTTTATATATATAAAAGAAACACTTAAATTCTTTTATTATTTGTATATGTAGATACTTTTTCTCTTATTTTTGCCATTATCTGAACCAAAAGTAGACATACTGATTTACAAAAAGAAAAAAACAAAACCAAACAAATACTCATGCGCAAAATCAATCATAAATCAATTACAAAATACTCGACAAAATTACAGTCCAAAATATCAATGATATACGTTCCTCACTCATTAAAACAATCTTTAAATAAGAAATTAATCCATCAATTAAAGAATCAATTAGAATAATCAATTAAAAATGCATTCTTACAAACTGTATCAAGTGAAATGCAATCTTACAAACTTAAGAGGAATTATCAATCAAAGAACAAAATCGAGAGGAATAAGGTACGGTTACATACTTCTACAAACTCAACTGGAGAAAAACATTTAGAATATAAAAAATGCAATCTTACAAATTGTATTAAAGAAATATCACTTACATTGGAACTAAAAATGGCAAAATGGAGGACGAAATGGTTGAGGAAGATGACGAAATTGTTGTTGCCTGTCGCCTGCTACTTGATTGAAAAAGATATCAAAAAGTGGATTTCAGCTATGAAAATGGTGGACGAATTGTTGAAGGAGGAGAACTAAAGAGGTATAAAGATGCGGCCTACAGGAATTCAACGATTCAACTAAAGAGTGAAGAGTGAAAATGGGGTTTAGGGTAAATGGGGTGTCTAGCTGGCTAGGGTTTCTTCAAAAGATGATGCTGGCCCATTTTTAATATAGTTTAATTAAGCTAAGTTAAAATCGGTAGAATTGCATAATATCAATCTATTCCACCGATTTTATGGGCGGTTTTATGGGGATCCGATTTTAATTGCGATTGAACTCATTAGGAGTATCTTGGATCGTAAAATCGTACGATTTTATGATATGAATTGCGATTTTAATAACATTTCCCTTGACCCACAATTCAGATCGATGTAGAATTGGTTCTAGGCGCTTCAGTTTTATACTCCACCCCCATGGCTATCTCTATTCCACACCAAACTCTAATCTAAATTTGGCCCTTCCATAGCCCACAAAATTAATAAAATGAATCTCACAAAAAGACATTTTGTGTTCCCAATTGTCAACAAGTCTCAAAAACTCATGCACCAAGCGTTCGTTCGAGCATAATGGTTACTCGTTCGAGCACAATGGTTGCTTGTTTAAGCACCGATGCCCTTGGGTTATTTCTTTCAATGCTCTTGTTTACTAACAAAACATGCTAAGGAATGAGCTATTAGGTGATTACAAAATGAAACGATTACATAATAGGGTAAATTGGCTTTTGTCCTAACACTTTAGCTAATTTGTGCTTGCAGCTTTCGTAATGATGGATAAGGTTTATAAAATTCCCCTTTTTTGATGATAATTTGATTTCCCTTATTGATGTTTGCTTCTACTCATTAAAAGAATGAAATCAAATTTTGCTTAATTATCATGGTTTTAGATTTATAATTATTAGGGTTTTGTTTGAAATGATAACAAGTTGAATAGGCCCTTAAAGTTGATTGGATATACTTATGTTGCAACTAATGTTTTGTAATTCCATTGGCATTGCTTTTTTTAAAAACTACGATGTGTTCACTTGGAGAAATTTATTTCCTGCAAACTCCCTTTATAACTGTTTATAACTAAACTTAATTTCCTAGAATTTAATGTCTCCGAGAAAATATTGGGAAGTTCTTCTGGTGAAATGTCTTGTTCTTTAAGTGTAGTAAAATGATAACATGCTTTCACTTTTTGCTGTGGAATAGAGTTTGTCGTATATTATGGTGGAAGTTGTGTTTAATCTTTGCGCAATGCTCTACATTTGTATGTTGTTGGGTGTTCTTAGCCTACTTTAACTTTTTTGAAGGGATTTTGTCAGTATGGGGACTCTTGCAAATATTTTCATCCGAAGCATAATGTGCAGAGCCCAAGTACTCAGGATACCCATAGTAAGTTCTTTTTTCATCCTGATTTCTATCTGATTCTTTTATCTTTTCCCCTTTATTACTTCAGTCATCTCTCTCACGCTTTGATAAATGAGTATCAAACCTTGAGAGATAAAATTCGAAATGAAGATATAAGAAAGGGTTTAAGAGTTGCAAATATTGTGGAAAAGCTTAAAAAGAGGGCTAGGAAGACCAAATATCACTTTGAGTGAAAAAATGTACGAAAATTGTAGACTTATAAATTGAAATGGTAGAAAACCGGAATGAATCGAGAAGAAAAATGCATGTCGACGACAATTGTAACTGATATATTGGTTCATGTTGCCGTCTTTCTCATACTTGATCACATTTTGATTATTGATACATAGATAGGGATTCGTGAAGCTTTTAAATGCTTTCTTGTTAATGTGATATCGTTCATGATTGATAATTTAGATCATTCATTCATCTATGTGCTTAATGAATATGTGATAGAGTCAATTGGATAGTCAACTTGATAGAGATTTATCTTTAGAGAGCTTTATCTTTTGTGGGAAAGACCCTTAAAAAATGCATGGTGTTTTTGTTTGCTTTCACTTTTATGCTTCACATTTTTTATCTTCTTTGGGCATAATTTTATTTATTTTTCTTTTTTTTCCTTTTTTTTTTGCATCTTTCGTACCCTCTTAATGTGGAGAAGAAAATAATTTGAACAGTTGTGGTTGTTCATGAAGAATTATGGTTCTCGTGCCTTTCTTTGATACATTGTTACCTGGAACGACATTCGGTTTGGAACGGAGAATGGGAACGGGAATACGGAATGCAACCTAGATTGACTCGGAAACGATTGGGTAAGAGATATAATTGAAAACAAAATTAAATTAAATGAATAAAATATATAATTGAAAACAAAATTAAATTAAAATGATTTTTTTGCTTTAAGAAATTATTTTCAAGAGGAATTACTTTAGATTTCTAGGCTTCATCTCATTTTTTATCCCTTCTTTTTTCTTTGATTTGTAAATGAAGGCCAAAATATCTTTAAAAAAAGTCTTCTACACCGGGACGTCCCTTGAGTGATTTGGGTTGTGTTTCGTGGTGATTGGGGACGTACTGGGACGTCCCTTGAGTGATTTGGGTTGCGTTTCGTGGTGATTGGGGACGTACGTTTCCGGATCATGGAACGTGGCTACGTTCCACGTTCCATGTAACTATGCTTTGATATACTCTCACCTTTTCTTTGACGGGATATCTTAATTTTCCCTAGTTTGAGATCTTTGATGATCTTTTATTCTTGTTATGTATAAATTGTTGAATGAGCTATTATGACATTTTAAATTAATTAATTATGAGAGTTTTCAATCTCAAGGAAGGCAAGACTCAATTTTATACAATGGCTAATTGAAAAAATAGTAGTTCTTGGCTAGTTACTACATTCATCTCATTCCGTTAACCCAATGCAATTGAGCGGCTCTCACTTAGGGTGGAGTTTGGGTTGGATGTACGCAACCTTACTTTTGTTAGTGATAACAAGGTGGTTTTTTCTTATTGAGCCTTAGTACAAACATTATTAAGAAGTGCACATGATTTGATGAGTTATTTTACAATAGTTTATTATAATTTGAAACCAAAGAAGTATAAATCTTTGGCTTTGTCCAAAAAAGGGACCGATGGCTAGTTATTGCGTCACATAGGGTAAAAAAGCTTAGAGTATAATTCATTATAAAAATGATGGGATTAGTTTTGCACCTTTTTGTTAAAACATTTTAGTAAATGGGTAGGGATGTTAAATTGCTGATCTTTTTTTGGTGTAATCAAAACTGCAATGATGATATAGAATCGGTTTGCCTGTTGCTTGTTCCATGGAAGGGGCTCTTTGATTTCTTTCAGGTTGCAAATGCTTGCTTTCTATTGATTTATTTCTTTGTTATTGTTTTAGTCCAACCATCAAAGGTGCTATTTTGTAGTTCATATTTGCTGTAACTTTAGGAGTCTTACATAATAATGTCGGTTGTTAGTTGTGCATGAAAGTCTTGTATGTTCAACTTTTCTGATAACGTGTATAACTATGCGTGACAGATTTTGTTGACAATTTGCAACTGCAAGGAGGAATACAAGGTAACATTGAAGCTATTCTACTTTTAAAGCTTTTTTATTGCTCTTCTTTTACAGCTTAGCTTTGGTATAAAGCTAACGGATTGCTATGGGCCAAGTCAAGCTCTTTAGTTTTTGAGCCATCCTTGTAGCATCAATAAAATTTTGTTAGCACGCTAGTAACTTTTTTTTTTACCACATGCAGGTCATGTAGCTAGCCAAAGCTTTGGGATGTCATTAGGGAATCTACCTCCATCACTAAGGCCTCCTCCTGATGGTGGATATCCCCTGCTCCCATTTATTGATTGGGGATGAGCCCTGACTCATGAGCTTATCAGGTATATGAATATTTATTTGAAATATAACTTTGTACGTCATCTGCTATCTTTTCTTATCTATGGTTTCTTCTGAATCTCATGATTCCCATGAAACTAGATCGGTTGCCTAGCTAGAGCAGGGCTTTTTCTTGACGATGAAAATAGTGTATGAATGGATAATCTGATCTATTTAATGATATCATACATACTCCATCCTGTAAAACCCTAAAATTCTTTGAATCTTTGATATTCAAAAATAACCATCTCTTAATGTTGAAATGCTTGGTCTCTTAACTTACTTGACCTAGTAGTGTTTTATACATCATTTTTCTTTGGTAAAAGTTTATTTAGTTATAGCAAATAGGCACAGGTTATATCGAGCGTCTAGTGCTGAATGTCTGAAACTATGTTCTTTATTTATTTGACATGCAACACAATGTTGGAAATACTTTACAAGTGAGGAAGATCTCACATCGCTAATATGTGGGTTGTAGACTTGCATATAATACTTTGGGGTAATCCCCCTAATACCATATTGTTTTGGGAAAGAATAAACCTCATCAAGTGTGTATGCAAATATGAAAATAAATAATATAAAATAAAAAATTGTTTTATACAATATACAATCAAGTCTTTTAAAGATAAATGATTACAAAGGAGGTTGTGCAAAATGCAATTGCATAAGTACCAGGAAATTTTTTCTTTCACGCTCAATCGCTTGCATTATCCTGACATGATTATCCGCTGCAATTGATTTCAGTCTCTTTTAAGATCCGCTTTAAGTTGATTATTAGCTTGTATTTGCTGTCTTTAAACGCTTCACATCTTGATTAGATCAATGCATCAATACTTGTGAGGATGAATAAGAGAATCAACCAAAGGGATAGTAGATTTAGGAGGTGGACCCCACTCCAAAGACCACCTTCTTCTTTTTGATATTTGATTCAACATCAACATTTACAACCACCTTTAGATAAATCTGGTTAGGATCCGTTTATGGAGGCTAATATTAAAATGCACTATACTTTTCCTGAATTTTTTGTATGTTAGTGTAGGTCCATTGAGAATTATCTATAATTTCATGCATTCTTGCAAAAACCCTGTAAGATGAAGGCCTTTGACCTGTCAGTTTTTCCAAATTCCACATGGTTCTAGCATGCAAAATTGAGTGGCTTCAGCTTTATCTCTTTCTGCGCAACGATTGGAGGAGTTCCTAGCTCCCAGAACTCTTATTCCAGTCCGCCTTCCATCATGCCCAGGTGTTAGCGTCAATAAAAGGTCGTTTGAAATCTGGCACACTTTTTTAATTTGCGACGCGCTTTAAAACGCATATCCGCATACTATTTGCTAGCTTTTTCTTTCCATGCCGACTTGACAAACTCGTTAAGATCGGGATCCCACTTAAACGATGGTACATTGGCAATATTCAATTCCTATATTACCGTACAAGTCACGCATCAAAGTTCATGGGGTTAACCAATCAAACTTTGTCTTCAATCTTCGTTCAACTCTTGAGAAAGAAAAGTTGAATGCGAAGAATTTCTTTGCATGAGAAAGAAATCTAAGAATTGTTCTTTGGTGTGAATGCCGAGAAGCTGTTCTAGACACCCCACTCCTATTGACGCTACGGGCAGAGAGTTACTGAGAACTCAAAGCTAGTAACATATTTGATGTTATCATGCATGTATTCGTGAAATGAAAGCCTCGAAGAGGTTCAACAATGAAAAACAAAATAAAAATCAAAGCAAAGGATGTATACAAGTGTTTATATCTTGGATACCTCCCCCTCAAATGTAGTTTATTATATTCAATTCAACAATTACAAGTATAATAAATATTTCCTTATGTTGAGAACAATTATCTCAAGATCACAAAATGCTATAGCAAAGTAAGAACACTCTCAAGTTTCCAACAATGCAATAGATTACTCTCAATATGTGTGTTTGTGGTGCTTTGTTCAATGAATAATGCTCTCTTTTATAGAGGAATGAAAGCATCATTCTTAGAACCACAATCAGCTCACCATCAAAGCACAATTAACACCCTACGATTAACATACATTAATCTTAGCTATGAACTCCCTTTTGATGCATCAACAATATACCTAGCAATAAACATAGAAATAATGCTCACCATTATTCCCAGATTAATTGCCCCACAATACACCCTTTCAATGCCTTAAACCGTGTATTAAACAATCCAAAATAGCATCCTAAGCAATGTGCTCGAACAAGGCACTAACATCAGAACCTATTGGAAGCTACTGAACAATGTGCTTGCACGAGAAGTCCCCTGTGACACCTTCTGTTCGCTATTTTTGTTTTGCCTGGAGCAAGCAACCATCATACCATGCCTTCCCTCGTTTAAGGGATCATTCCACCCTTTAGTGAAGCTTCATTTGCCCCACGTTAAAACCTCGTGAATCGTTCCAAACCTTGAACCAACGCAACTCGACACATCCTCACCATCATCCTCCAATGTACATGATAAGGCATGTTCGATAATATGTTTAAATTTAACGTCATTGTCACGAGTATTGGCACTTGCATTAACAATTCGAACTTCAAAAAAGGTTTGGCGTACAAGATGTTTATAGCATCTTTCAACAGCTAAAACCGATGCTTCGGTAACATGGGAAAGAGTGGACCTCATCGAGTGTGTATGCAAGTTAACATTCATAACCCAGGAGAAAGATTGAAACTCATCGAAGTATGTATGCAAGTCAACATAGGCTCACAAACCCTTGTGCTTAAACATCACTTTCAGATCTTGAATGATTCTATAAGAATTTTGTCCATCGAACCTTTTTCGAAAGTCGACTCCATGCATGATAACATCAAACATGTTACCACGTTTGAGTACTCAATAACTATCTTTTGATTGGCCTATCATTATCAGGAAGCTCACCAGGGAGTGGGGGTGTCAAAAACAGCTTCTTATTCCTCACACCTAAGAAAAATTCATAGGTTTCTTTCTTATTTAAGGAAATATTTCGCATTTAACTTTTCCTTCTTAAGGGCTAAACGAAGATTGAAGACAGTGTTTGATTGGTTAGCCTTAATCTTTGATGCATGACTTATACGACAATGTAGGGATTGACTACTGCAAAGTACTATTGATTAAGTGGGATCTCTATCTTAACGAGTTTGTTAAATCGGCATGGGAAGAAAAAAACCGTTAAACAATATGCGAATATGCTATTTAAAGCGCACCGCAAAAAAAAAAGTGCGTCGGATTTCAAGCCGACTTTTATTGACGCTAACACTAGGGCGGTGGAAAACGGACTGGGAAACCCTAGAAATGAGAGCTCTAGGAGCTTGAAACTCTTCCACTCATTGTGGAGGAGATAAAGCTGAAGCCAATCATATTGGTCGCTCAGTTCCGCATGCTAGTACCATGCAGAATTTGGACCTTATAATATCCAAGAATTACTTTTGGCTCGGATACTATGTTACGCTATGACAATTCGTCACATAATCACCACGTGGGCTTACTCGTATGGACTCTTTGGGTTCGTTTAGACCTACAAATCTGCGTGTAATAGTGTTGACTTCCATACACACTTGATGAGTTTCACATGATTTTGAAAAAGATTGAATTTCATCAAGTGTATATGCAAGTCAAACGCTGATTACCGTGTAGAATTGATGAGGTTCACATGGTTTGTGAGACCTAGCCCATTGGTGCTCTATAAGCGTGTCCAGTGAAGTGGGCCTATCGGGTGATTATGTGACAAATTCTCAAGATAAAACACACAACACCAAAAAGTGACGATATGCTTGTCCAGAAGAGTTTGAAATAAAAACACATAGGTGCCTGACCGTGTAGAGCATGCAAGTGTAGGAAACTATCGACAATTTGATGGAAACTGAATGAAGCTCACAACGATAGGAACTTTGAAGAAAAAAGGGTGACTATGAGAACACTCCTAGAAGTGTTCCATGTCTAAATTACTATCTTTCCAGAAGATTAATTCATGTCCCTTATCATTTATGAGCCGTGGTTTTTTTTTACTTTATCTCAATTTTTTTTAATCAGAATCATTCTTTTAATTTTGCTTCAATATTAAATTTGACAATGGGAATATTTTTAAATTGTAATTTCAGTCTCAAATTCATTTTCTCGTTTTATCTCATCTATATATTTTTTACTTATTTTTTCTTTTTCCTCCACTATTTTTTACCTATAATTAAATTATTGCCTCTAGTATATAATAGTTGTTGTTATATTTGCATAATTTATTATTCATTTCAAAATATTGTATTGGATGTTAATCTTTATGTAAGAGTCATAATTAAGTAGGATTCACTTTGATTCATCTTAGTGTATAGTTCTACAATAATAACTTTTATTCTTTTTAATTATTACATCTAATCTAAATTTATTAAAAACCAATATAGATATATATATATCATAGCATAAGAAAAAATTCTATAAAAAACTGTAAAAAACAAGAGGAAGTACTAAAAAGGGTGTAGCAATTTCATTGGTATGACGGGAGTGTTAAAACAATCCTATTTCAAAAGTTGCATTTAAAATACTTTTATTCTGGTAAGGAATACTATGCTTCTACTTTTTTTTGACTACTCGATTTTTATGGAGCATTTTAATCAAGTTTATAAGACCACATCTTGCGTTCATGCTAAACTTTTCATTTTATGCTGTTAAAAAC
Source organism: Amaranthus tricolor (assembly GCF_026212465.1). NCBI lineage: Eukaryota > Viridiplantae > Streptophyta > Magnoliopsida > Caryophyllales > Amaranthaceae > Amaranthus > Amaranthus tricolor. The sequence continues at coordinate 16,613,198 of NC_080053.1, forward strand.
ATAAAACTATTTTATTAAATTACATGTCTCGTTTGATTAATCTAATAATATATATTTAGATAAAATACCAAAGAACAAACTACAGCATATCTACCTATAAGTTTACAGCATGTAACAACAATATTATGAGTAGCAAAATTTAGACTTCTCTGAAAGGATTACTTGATAATAAGAAAAAGCTTAGGCAAAACAAAAGATGGGAATAGATTACTCTGATCTAGTACTTTTGTGCAGATCATTTACCAAGTCCTTGATAGTTTTTCCCTGTCGATCTTTCAAATTGCGTATTCTTTTTGACGTTTTCTTTCTTAAGTAGGAGAAAATATCACTCCTATTATATCTGACAGCAAAATGAAGAATGCTTCCTCCAGTTTTTATGTCAATAACATCCATGGCCAAGGGGCACAATGATAGAAACTGTTTAATAATCTCAAGATGATCTGCACAAACTGCTTTGTGTATGGGGAAGGAGCCATCTATATCAGGTTTCAATGCTGAATCTGGGAAGTTGTTCAGAAAGTAGCTGACCTCGTCTGAATATCCTTTAAATGCAGCATAGGATAGTGGCCTCCATCCTTTTTTATTTATCGAGTCAATACAATGCGGTATTTCCTTCATTATAGTCCTCAGCATGTCTAAACATTAGAAGTACATTCAAAGTACAAGTTTAGAACTGAAAATGAATTTAAAGGAAAAAACACAACTATAATGGCGTGGAATTTTATTCTTATAGTTTAAGATTATTACCATTAGTTGAAGAAGAATGGCTCCCAGCTCTTATGGCTGCATATACAATTGAGGTCTTCTTAGCCTCAATAATTTGCTTTCTTGTGGACGAGTCAATATCAGTTCCGGGCAAGTGGTGGAAGATTTGCAATACTAAATCCAGATACCCCGACTTAATGGCCAAATACAGGGGTGAACCTCCTTTTCTGTCCCAATATGCTGTCGCAGGTGCCACCTGGATTAAGTGCATCGCGGCAGCTTTATGTGCATTCTTGATTGCAAGGTGCAAGGGAGTACAATCCTGCAAGTCTTTTTCAAAAGCCAAACTAGTGAGCTCACTACTATTACATGGGACAAGCAAACTTAGTAACTTTTCACTGCCTAATCGTGCAGCAATATGGAGTAAATTCCCTCCACTTTCATCAAGTTCCTTTTGTATCTGCGTTGGCTTTATGAATTCATCACATGCCTTCAAAAAATCCTCCCTTAATCCTTTGGGGATTTGCTTAATCCATTTCATTTTCACCTCAGGCTCCACTAAAATGTTTTCCATTGCCAGTTTCATTTCAATATCTGAAAAACCACCTTGCAGTTTGTAGCCAGCCACATAAGCAAGGTGCAGTGGGCGGACTCTATTATTAGTTTCTACAAATGCCGACCTCCTGTCCCCCTCGTCTAACCAATCACTATCAATGCCAGCATCATTAGAACTTGAATTTAATACTTTGTTAATACACATCAATATCTTGATACCAACACAAATCAAAAGACTTTTTGTGATGGTCATGGCAAAGCATTCTTCTTCAATACAGTATCCCATTAAACTTTAGACCTTCAAATACAGGTGTCTCAGCTGTCAGTTCTGCTAGATTTCTATTGTTTTGTAATGTATGTGGTTTGTTACTTGGCAGGAAAATCAAACACCATACTACTTGGTACTTATTAATGCCAACCATGTCCTATTCCCTGTCAAAGTAAAATCATTTAAAAAACATTAGATTCTAAGAAAAAATCCCTAATCTTTAATCAGTTATCTCCATCAATGTTCTGTTCCTAGTCAAGACTCCAGATTGATTTTTCCTTCAATCTTCCTTCTTTAATTTCAATAATACCATAATTGTCCTTTCTTTAGTGGAAGACTACTTTTGCTTTCAGTTATGTCTTTTTTTATTAATTTCTACAACATTGAACACTAACACTTTGCCCGTCAATTAAAGATTTACATTTTTTTTGGTTTTGGATTCTAGAAGACTAAAATAAAATAATTTATTAAAGTATAATAATAATTCATTAAATGAAAAATTTATATTAATAATCCAATTTTTTGTTCTCCCCTGTGAATAATTTCAGATTTAGATTATTTTTAAATAATTCAACATTTTTTCTTAATTCACCGTGAATAATCCAACTTTTGTTTTAATTTTTTGACAACATACCCTATTATATCTATTATTGGTAATAAGGTATGTTGTAGGTAAATGTATAACAAATGTTAAATTATTAGATTATAATTCAAATATAAGATTAATCACAATGGATAGGTGAAAGGTTGAATTATTTATGTTTATTTTTGAAGGTCAAATCAGATGAAGGGATTGTTGTGAAGTATTTGAATTTAGATAGGTTAAAAGTACGACCAAGTACAAGTATTTGGAATCGATCATTCAAAGGGATGGGGAAATTGGCGAAGATGTTAATCATCGTATACATGCGGGTTGGCTCAAGTGGCAAGCAGCCACCGCAGTGCTATGTGATAGGAAATTCCCAAGCATGTTAAAAGGAAAATTCTACCGGGCGGCAATCAGACCAGCTCTGCTATATAGGACTGAATGTTGGCCTGTAAAGAAGATTTTGGAACATAAGATTGAAGTTAAAAAAATGCATATGCTGAGATGGATGTGTGGGGACACATTGATGGATCGAATTAGGAACCAAGAGTTTAGGGACAAACTAAGGGTAGCCCCTATTTCTGGAAAAATGCGCGAAAATAGATTGAGGTGATCTGGACATGTGCAGAGAAAGGCTTTCGACGCTCCTGTGAGGAGGGTAGAAAGCATTATAGTAGAGATAAGAGGAGTCGTGGAAGACCCAAGAGAACTTAGGATGAGCAAATAAAAGTTGACTTGCATGAGTTAAAACCTCTCTAAAGGCCTGACTAGGGATAGGGATAGTTGGAGACGCCATATCCATGTTTTAGACTACTGATGTCCTCTTAGATTTCCTTTTAGTGTTTTTGCCCTTTTGCTTCTCTCGTTTCTTTATTATTAGTTTCTTTGTTTTCTTTTTCGTAGTTGGTTCTACTTATTTATTTTATTTATAGACATTTAATTTATTTTCCCATGTGATTACATCTCTTTATCTTTCTCGAGTCATGGAACTCTTTTGGCCGCACTCTTCGTTATGGGTATGAGTTGTCGTCGTTCTTCCCTCTCCAGATCCTGTCCATAGTTTTTTTATGAGCAGGATACACTGGGTAGGATGATGATGATGATAAGAAGTTAGAATTAGAAAAACCTATTTTGTTAAATTTTAGGTTATTTAATTTGAAATTTGAATTATAGGTCCAAGACCTGATTCTTGATTTTTACAGTAATATAAGTAGTGTTTGTTTTTTATTTTTTTTTCTTTTGTTTTATTTTTTATTTTTTTGGAAGTAATATAAGTAGTTGATGACTATAATTGCTTAGGTTTAAGTTAGGAGTATTATATTTTAAATTTTTAATAATTTAGAATAGTTCAATTAGATATTTGTAGGTTGGAAAAATTGTTGTGAATAATTCATTCTATTTTCAATTATTTGTCAATAATCCTATCGTTTGTAAATCTTTTAATAATCCAACCTTTGCTTTCAGTTTGTTGCCAATTGACCTTTAAAGAAATGAGCTACTATATCAGGTTACCTCTTATCTTCTTCCTTCCTTATAATAATCCAATCTATTTTCAATTACCTATCAATAATCCCACCTTTAAAATTTTGTTCAAAAATCCAACTTTTACTTTTTGTTTGTTGCCAATAAACCCTTTAAGAAACTAAATGAAAATCATTGCATAAATAGTATTTGTCTTTACATACATATACTTCAAATAGGGTTGTTCAAAAATCCGACTCGCTGACCCACACTCAACCCGTTATACATTATGTTTGTCAAGTTGAAGTTTACAAGTTAAAATATTATAAAAAATTAATAATAATCGTAAGTTTTTCACTTCCCTTCAAAGTAAAATACTCCTTTTAATCAGTGCCAAAGAAAAATTGAGTATTTTAAAAATTATGGATTTTTTGATAATAATTGAAGAGAAAATGTGTTAAAGAAATTCAAAGAAATTTAACATGTATGGATGAGATATGTTGGATTATTATAAACTAGTGGTAAAGAGAAATTGAGTATTTAGCTTATTGAAGGGTTCATTGGCAACAAAATCTAAACAAAGGTTGAATTATTAAAAAAAATTGAAAAGGTGGGATTATTGACAGGTAATGGAAAATAGGTTGGATTATTATAAAAAAAGGAGAAGATGAGAGTTAACCTGATATAACAGGTCAATTTCTAAAGGGTTCATTGGCAACAAATTGAAAACAAAAGTTGAATTATTACAAAATTTTCAAAAGGTGGATATTGACAGGTAATTGAAAATAGGTTGGATTATTCGCAACAAATTTTCCTTATTGGTTTTAGGTTAGAAATTATTTTTTTTTTTTTCTATTGTGTGTTGATTTGCTATATATGCCCTTTTCTCAAGAATTTGTGAACAACTTACAATTACAAGATTTGCTATTAGTTCTTGTTACTAGAGCAAATTGTAATTGTTTGAGCGTACAATTTTATTATTTTTTTAGAGTTGCAAACCGAGGGTCTAAATTAAGAAACTTTATTTTTAAAGTTAACAAGACCAAAATCATATCTTTTACTTGTTTTTAAGTTTTGGTTAGTACATGTAAGTTCAAATTAAGTTGGTATATTTTTGTTTGCAGAAGAGCATGAGTTTGAGCTTGGTGGCGTGTTGTGCTATTAAATGTTGAGCAAGATAAAATATAACTTCTTTAAGTTTCTTTTATGGATAAGAATAACATTAATTCTTTAGGGGTTACCCAATTCGCTACCCTCTTAAATTCGCATATTCATCACCATTCATTTTTTTTTTTTTTTTTTTTGCGATTTTGTTCTCTGTTTTTGCGATTTTACTATTGCATTTTGCAATTTTGCGATTTTCAATTTCATTCCTGTATTTTGCGATTTGTTTTCTACATTGTTGTATTTTACAGTGTTTTTGTTTTCTATTCTTTATGCTTGTAAACTCGATTTTGCGAATTTATTTGTTGATTAAATTTGTTTTTGTATTATGATTATGATTTTGATATCACTTTTGTTCATTTTTAGTTTCGATATGTGTTTTGTTTATTTTTTGCAATTTTGTTGATTTTGAATTTTGATATCCGTTTTTGCTGGGTTTATTGTTTCATTTTTCTTATTGTTTCAATTTCCTTTTTTCTTTTTGGGGTGTACTGTGTACAATTTATTAAATGTTCAGTATGATGTCTTTTATTTTCAGTATAATGACTTTTATTTTCAATATGTTTAATTAACTATTTTATTCCATGTTTGCAGTGTTCCTCTTTTGAGTTGTTATGGCAAATATAAGAGTTGGATTAATTAGAATTTCACGACCTCATTTAAGTCATAAAATTTCAGCTCAAATTTATGATTCTTTCCTTCCAGTTGAGTCTGCAAGTGATATTCCCTCCATCTATACTGATGTTAGAAATTTAAAAAAGAAAAAGGTAGCATATAAGAGAAAGGGGCGAGAAATTGATAATGTCAAATAAAGGCCTAAAAAGTAATTTTAACCACTAGTATTGCATTACCGACATTGTAATGTTAGTGCTAGTGGCTATTGAACATAATTTTTTGGTTATTGAGTGAATTGCGATGCTGTTAAGGTTGTGTTTACATTACACAAAGATGTGTCTTTTTTGTGTGTTCATGTGTTTTACATATGGTACATCATGACCTTCGTCAAATAAAAAGTAATTACTAAATATATTTTAGTAATTACTAAATAAAAAGTTATTACTGTTTCTATGACTAATTATATTTTATATCAGTTGAAATCTTTATAATATTTATGATAATCTTCATTAAACATATATGTTTTTCCTCTTATTTTTGATAAGTTGAGATCTACATTTATAACCAAAAGTAGGCCTCGACAATTGCTGAGAATGATAAAAAATTGTTGTGAAGATCTACATAGTACTTGGATATATTTAGAGGTGTTCATTCGGGTCATCAGGTCGATTTCGGACGGATGTAATTCGGCTCGGTTGGTTTTCGAATGGGAAAATTTTCGGTTGTATACAACAACGGGTCATACTCGGGTCAAATCGGTTGGTTACGGGTCGGTTTAACAACGGTTGTTCGCATTATCGGGTTCAAACCGGTTTGTTATCGGTTGAAATTCGAATCGCGTGTCAATTGAGCTCGGGTTGTCATCGGTCTTACATTAGTTCGGTTTTTTCGGGCACAAATCGGGTTCGAGCTTTATTTTTCGAGTAGTTATCGGTTACGGACAACTATCGATCGGGTCAATATCGAAATAAGTTAATAGTCGGGTTTTTAATTGATGTATGCTCATTTGATGGCAGATCAATTTATTTCAATTAATTTATATATATATATATATATATATATATATATATATATATATATATATATATATATATATATGTATATATATATATATATATATATATATATATATATATATATATATATATGTATATATATATATATATATGTATATATATATATATATATATATATATATATGTATATATATATATATATATATATATATGTATATATATATATATATATATATGTATATATATATATATATATATATGTATATATATATATATATATATATATGTATATATATATATATATATATATATATATATATATATATATATATATATATATATATATATATAATAATGCATCATGTTGCTACTTTTGATAATTGATTAAATATTAAAACTCGATAATCAAAAATCAATTTGTTTGAATGAATAAGAATAATCTAAATTATCTCATAGGCTATTAGAATATACATTACTCTATTAGACTAATAATCGATTGTATTTCTAAGTTTGATAATTGAAACTTATTATATATAATAAAGTGAATTAGATTAATCAAGTAATGATAACAATTTTATATGATATTATGTATTTATACTTATTAGTGACCTTGAATACTTTAAAATAATAAATTTATTACACTAATAATTGATCATATTTTATTTAAAACTTAATAATGTTCGGAACTAGACCTATTGGAGTGAATGAAACTAATACAAACTATCTTATAGAGTTATAGTTACAGTTACAGATTATCATTTACAGTTAACTCAATGCTATTACTTATTAGTTTTTACTGAATACTGATATTGAATACTCTAAAGTAATTTATAGGCTATTAATAATCGATCGTAATTCACTTTTCGTAATTCGATCTATTAAAGACTTATAGTAAATGAAACTAGTACTCCACCTTTTTTGTTACTTGAATTAAATAGCCTATATTATGCAATTTTACCAAATTCAATAATAAAAATATTTAATATTTGATATAAAATATTTATATTACTCAAATAAATTATTTTAGATTAAGATAACTAATTGTCCAATTTGATGAATATATTACTCAATTGATACATCACTTGCACAAAATGTTATTGGTTATTTGGATAGCACACGGATAAGGTGTTTTAGCCGTTGGATTATAATGCTAATATCAGATCAGCGGTCAACAACGTGCCACGTCACCGTCATTTGATAAAAAAGGATTTTGGTTCCTTTCTTCATCCTTTCCTTTAACAACGACATTCACATTTCCAGATCCCGCCCAAATAAACCCTAACTCAACTCTCTCTTCTTCATCCTCTCACTGAAACCGGCGGCCCTCTTACAATACCATCTGTTCTCCTCCAATCCGGCCGGTAGAACACGTTCATCTCCGGCAGCCTGTAGTACCGTAGGTATGAAGTTCTTGCTTTTTTTTCTTTTTCTCTGTACCGTAGCAATTGTATCTGTTAGTAGCAATTTGGCATTCTTTATCTTTTAAAATGAGCTGGTAATTGGAATTAGGCACCAAGTTCTACCGTAAAACTCCTTCCTTTTGATCTAACTTTGATTTGCATTTGAGTTCTAATTTTGTAATGGGCGAATTTTATTTTATCATAGATTTTTTAGGATGTGATTGAGAGGAATGATGAGTTTTGCTTTGAGTAAATTGTTTTGAATTTTGAGTTTTGCTTTGAGTAAATTGCTTTGAGTTTTGATGATAGCCTTTTCATAAAATTTGTACCAAGTACTTTCGGATAGGATTGATCTTCCATGTATGCTTGTGAAAGGGAGTCTATACATAGGCATTGATGAGGCGGCTGTGAACTTGATTAAATTTGGTGAAGGAAGGTAAGGGCTGATGCTGTTGTCTTTGAAAGTTATATTCATTGGGGTCGGTTTTTACTTTCTTGGCATGCTTAAAGTCTGTATTTATGAAAATTTAGTTCAATTCTCTTCTGTATGAATTGTGTTGCTAGTTCAATTCTCTTCTGTATGAAGGTTTAGTCAATTTCTGTATGAACTGTAATGAACAAACATTGTTGTTGCTGCACAGACCTGTTGAGCTGCTGCTGACTCTTGCTCTTTCGAGATTGTTCATTCAGCCCACATCTATTGATGCTAGTTAATAGCTGCAACTTATAATCTGTATGTACTTGACTATGCTGATGAATTGAACAATCAAATTGAATAACCAATCTGGATTACATGCTGTTTGACTTCAGAATGCACCAATGCACAGATTGTGATCATATTTGGTTGCTCAACACAGGATTGATCTCAAGCATATTCATTCAAATCTGAACTAAGCATATTTGGTTCTGTTGGAAATTGATTTTTTGTAATTTTTGTTCATGTAATTTTGTCATGGAATTTTTTGTTCGTTCTTTGTGTAAATTGATTTTGAATATTTTTGACTAAATTTTTTCATTGTCACTCATTTTTAATAGCTTATTATTTGGAGAAGTATAAGATAGTTTGTATTAGTAATCTTTAATATAGTTTGTCTTCATGGTTCTCATTGTTCATAACTTCAATTTTATCATCAGTGTTTATCATATATTACATGAAATTGTATGTTTGGGTTGAACTGTTCAACTGTCAATTCGATTCTTCAGCAACTATTCAACTATAAATTTCTAAATGTCGCTGTACTTTTGCATCTGTTTTCTTGTTTGGGTTGAAATTGTAAGTTTTTGTATAAAAAAAGGCCGATATTCATGGTTAGCTTTATCAAATGGCCCCTTGTAAGTTGTTCATATGTTGTTCACTTGATTGTAAATTAATTATCATTCTATTATAACTCGTGTTTCGTGTACTTTTTGTACTCAGTTATGGTTTGTTCACTTGATTGTTGCCATGCAAATGATGTTGGTTCTTATGGATTTGATTGTGGCTCAAATTGGAACACGGAATCTGGACACAAGTAATTTAACCTTACAAGTCACATGGAAACTTGATAGTCGTTGGGTTGGGTGAATGTTATCCATGAGTCTTAGTCTTATAGGGAACTTTCTAATAGCCTTGTTTACTTGAGATTAGGCAATTAGAAATATTTCCTTAGCTATGATTCATGTTCGTAGCTTGCTGAACATGCGGCGTTTGTTGACCTTGAGAGGCATTACAATGATCTCACCCGACATGTGATACATATTTTGGGAGCAAAATTTTAGGCGTTTCTTTTTTGTATCTTTCTTATAAGAATAAATTACTTTCTTTTAATATTTTTTTTGTTTGTTTTTGTTCAAGATTGAAATATGGTACCACAAGCAAAGCAGCAGTACATGAGAGATTTTGGTGCTCGTTGTCGACTTTTATGTTTTGTTTTGGAGAAAGTATTTAATGGTGGACATACTCACATACATTTGATAGATGATACTTTTATGGTGGATATATAACTATATATAGTTGCTGATTGAATGCTAATTTTTGGGGTTAAAAACTTGATATTTGTATATTTACATTAGGTGGATGTATAAGTGATGGATGTAAATTTTTGGGGTAAAAAACTTGATATTTGTATATGTTAATTTGGTAGATGTATAAGTGATGGATGTAAATTTTTGGGGTTAAAAACTTAATATTTGTATATTTATATTTGGTGGATGTATAATTAGAAAACTGAAATTGGACCTAATTTGCTAAAATTAGGTGAAAAATTGATTCGGATTTATAACATTTCGATTAACAATCGGTTCGGGTTGGTATCAGTTCGGGTTAAAAACAATTCAATTAATAATCGATTCGGGTTTGTATCAGTTCAGGTTAAAAACAATTCGATCTTAATCGGTTTTCGTCAGGTTGCATTCGGTTACGTGCTTAATTCGGGTCGAATTTGACTCGGGTCGATCACTGTTCAGTTCGGGTAACATTGGTTAAGGTTTATATGTCGGTTATAAAATTCGGTTGCAGTTCGAGTTCGATTTTGCCCTTTTCGGTTATCAAACGGTTCAAGTGAAGTATCGGTTCGGGTAATTGCGGTTCGGTAAACCTAAAAAACTTACATTTTTTCGGGTCGGATAATTTTCGATTCCGGGTCGGATATTCGGGTCGGGTTTGTTTTGAACAGCTCTAGATATATCCAACGCTGTTCACAATAATTTTTTCATCATTTTCATCGATTACCAAGGCCTACTTTTGGTCATAAATATATATATATATCACAATATATCAAAAATAAGAGGGATAATATACATGTTTAATAAAGATTATCATGAATATTATAAAGATAATGATCTAAACATAGAATATAATTAGTCATAAAAACAATAATAAAAAATTTAGTAAATATTACTATTTGTTTGAGGAAGCTCACTATGTACTATCTAGGTTGCACTAAAACGGACACGGACACGGACACGGACACGGACACGACACGGGTACGGAAAAACGCCAACTTAAAAATGGCGGACACGGGGACACGAAAATGGTAATATAATAAATATATCAAATCAAAGATAATTTTACAATCTTTCATTTGATATTTTGTAAATAAACACTTTAAAAACATAAAAATCACATAAAATGCAAATAAGTACCAAATAAACAACATGAGTATTTAAAATAAGTCATACAAATTCAAAAAAAAATTTAAAAATTTAAAAATCAAATTACAAACACATTAAAATACCACAATTAAGAATTGAACTCTTAAAAAAAAAAATTAAATTTTTTTTTTTAAAAACGTGTCCTTCACTCTTGCCGTGTCCCTTGCCGTGTCCCTTACGTGTCCTAGCTGTGTACGCGTGTCTGAAAAAATATTAAAATATTGGACACTTCACTTGGCGTGTCGGACACGGATTTTCGCGTGTCCGTGTCCGACACGTGTCCGACACGGGACACGTCTGCCAATTGACGTGTCCGTGTATCAGAGTGTACTATATGTGAAGCACATGCACACAAAAAAGGCATGTCTCTGTATAATGTAAAACACACCTTCAATAGCATCATTAACAATTTACTCAATAACCAAAAAATTATGTTCAATAGCCACTAACACTAACATTACAATGTCGATAAAATTACCTTTTAGGCCTTTGTTGGACATTATTAATTTCTCACCCCTTCCTCTTTCTTATATGTTCACATTTTTCTTTTTTCGAATTTCTAACATCAGTAGAGGTGAAGGAAATATCAATTGCAGACTCAACTTGAAAAGAAGCATCATTAATTTCAACTGAATTTCTACGACTTCTATGAGGTCGTGAAATCGAAGTTAAGCCACCTCTTATTTTTGCCATAACAACTCAAAGTGAAACACTACAAACATAGAATATAACAGTTAATGAAACATGTTTAAAATAAGAGTCATTTATACTGAAAATAAAAGACTTGCAAAATATATTGAAATAACTCAACATTTAATAAATTGAAAATTAAACAATAAACCCTATAAAAATGGAAATCAAAATTGAAAATCAACAAAATTGCAGCAAATAAACAAAACACATATCAAAACTAAAAATGAACAAAATTGATGTCAAAATCATGATCATAATACAAAAATAGATTTAAAATCGAACCTAAAAGAGTCTTATTCCCTGTCCTTTTCCCTGTCAAGCCTCATCTTACGTTGAACCTTTTTGATTTGCCTTTAAGGTCTTCTTTTAGTGGAAGACTTCACTTTTCCTTTTAGTAAATTTCTTCCTAAAATCATTTAAAAAACATTAGATTCTAAGCAAAAATCCCTAATCTTTAATCACTTATCTCCATCAATGTTCTGTTCCTAGTCAACACTCCAGATTGATTTTTCCTTCAATCTTCCTTCTTTAATTTCAATAATACCATAATTGTCCTTTCTTTAGTGGAAGACTACTTTTGCTTTCAGTTATGTCTTTTTTTATTAATTCCTACAACATTGAACACTAACACTTTGCCCGTCAATTAAAGATTTACATTTTTTTTGGTTTTGGATTCTAGAAGACTAAAATAAAATAATTTATTAAAGTATAATAATAATTCATTAAATGAAAAATTTATATTAATAATCCAATCTTTTGTTCACCCCTGTGAATAATTTCAGATTTAGATTATTTTTAAATAATTCAACATTTTTCCTTAATTCACCGTGAATAATCCAACTTTTGTTTTAATTTTTTGACAACATACCCTATTATATCTATTATTGGTAATAAGGTATGTTGTAGATAAATGTATAACAAATGTTAAATTATTAGATTATAATTCAAATATAAGATTATTCACAATGAATAGGTGAAAGGTTGAATTATTTATGTTTATTTTTGAAGGTCAAATTAGATGAAGGGATTGTTGTGAAGTATTTGAATTTAGATAGGTTAAAAGTACGACCAAGTACAAGTATTTGGGATCGATCATTCAAAGGGATGGGGAAATTGGCGAAGATGTTAATCATCGTATACATGCGGGTTGGCTCAAGTGGCAAGCAGCCACCGCAGTGCTATGTGATAGGAAATTCCCAAGCATGTTAAAAGGAAAATTCTACCGGGCGACAATCAAACCAGCTCTGCTATATGGGACCGAATGTTGGCCTATAAAGAAGATTTTGGAACATAAGATGGAAGTTAATGCGTATGCTCAGATGGATGTGTGGGCACACATTGATGGATCGAATTAGGAACCAAGAGTTTAGGGACACACTAGGGGTAACCCCTATTTTTGGAAAAATGCACGAAAATAGATTAAGGTGGTTTGGACACGTGCAGAGAAAGACTTTCGACGCTCCTGTGAGGAGTGTAGAAAGCATTATAGTAGAGATAAGAGGAGTCGAGGAAGACCCAAGAGAACTTGAGATGAGCAAATAAAAGTTGACTTCCATGAGTTAAAACCTCTCTAAGGGCCTGACTAGGGATAGGGGTAGTTGGAGAGATGTCTTCTTATATTTCCTTTTAGTGTTTTTGCCCTCTTGCTTCTCTTGTTTCTTTATTAATAGTTTCTTTGTTTTCTTTTTCGTAGTTCATTCTACTTATTTATTTTATTTATAGGCATTTAATTTATCTTTCTCGTGTGGTTACATCTCTTTATCTTTCTCGAGTCAGGGAACTCTTTTGGCCGCGCTCTCAGTTGTGGGTATGAGTTGTCGCCGTCCTTTCCTCTTTAGATCATGTCCATAGTTTTTCTATGAGCGGGATACACTGGGTAGGATGATGATGATGATGATAATAATAAGTTAGAATTAGAATAAACCTATTTTGTTAAATTTTAGGTTTTTTAATTTGAAATGTGAATTATAGGTCCAAGACCTGATTCTAGATTTTTACAGTAATAAAGTAGTATTTGCTTTTTTTATTTATTTTATTTTATTTTATTTTATTTTATGAAGTAATATAAGTAGTTGATGACTATAATTGCTTAGGTTTAAGTTTGGAGTATTATATTATAAATTTTTAATTATTTAGAATAGTTCAATTAGATATTTATAGGTTGGAAAAATTGTTGTGAATAATTCATCCTATTTTCAATTATCTGTCAATAATCCTACCGTTTGTAAATTTTTTAATAATTCAACTTTTGCTTTCAGTTTGTTGCCAATTGACCATTTAAAGAAATGACTGGTTACCTCTTATCTTCTTCCTTCCTTATAATAATCCAATCCATTTTTCATTACCTATCAATAATCCCACCTTTAAAATTTTGTTTAATAATTCAACCTTTACTTTTTGTTTGTTGCCAATGAACCCTTTAAGAAACTAAATGAAAATCATTGCATAAATAGTAATTGTCTTTACATACATATACATCAAATAGGGTTGTTCAAAAACCCGACCTACTGACCCACACCCAACTCGTTATATATTATGTTTGTCAAGTTGAAATTTACAAGTTAAAATATTATACAAAAATAATAATAGTCGTAAGTTTTTCACTTCCCTTCAAAGTAAAATATCCCTTTTGAATCCGCGCTAAAGAAAAAATTGAGTATTTTAAAAATTGTGGATTTTTTGATAATAATTGAAGAGAAAATGTGTTAAAGAATTTTAAAGAAATTTAACATGTATGAATGAGATATGTTGGATTATTATAAACTAGTGGTAAAGAGAAATTGAGTATTTAGCTTATTGAAGGGTCCATTGGCAACAAAATCTAAACAAAAGTTGGAGTCTTAAAAAAATTGTAAAGGTGAGATTATTGACAGTTAATGGGAAATAGGTTAGATTATTATAAAAAAAGGAGAAGATGAGAGTTAACCTTATAAAACAGGTCATTTTCTAAAGGATTCATTGGCAACAAATTGAAAGCAAAGGTTGAATTATTAAAAAATTTTCAAAAGTTGGAATTATTGACAGGTAATTGAAAATAAATTGGATTATTCACAACAAATTTTCCTTATTGATTTTAGATTAGAAATTATTTGTTTGCAAATTTCCCTAAGCCTTCGTAATTTAGGTTTTTTATCTCCCATTTGTTCTCTCTAAAATCGCCTCAAAACATTTTTTTTCCAACTACTTTTACTTTGAGTTGTATTTTAAGATGGAAATTTGCCCTTTGAGTTTCAGTTAAAATATTGAAATTTATCATTTGAGATAGTAATTTGATCATTTGAGTCCCTGCGTTTGGAAATGAATGTTATTTTTTGAGTTTGTTGAAGATTAGAGTAAACATTTAATTTTTATTTCTTCCACATGCAAAATTATTAAGATGGCTTATTTTTTTATTTTTATTATTTTCTTTACATGGTTTTTATTGGGTTCAACTTTCTTCTTTTGGGTGTAACACCCATTTTTCCAAGAAATATATATATATATATATATATATATATATATATATATATATATATATATATATATATATATATATATATATATATATATATATATATATATATATATATGTATATGTATATATATATATATATATGTATATATATATATATATATATATATATATATATATATATATATATATATATATATATATATATATATATATATATATATATATATGTATGTATATATATATATATATATATATATATATATACATATATATATATATATATATATATATATATATATATATGGGTAGAATCAATTGAAAACAATTAAAGTGGTGAAAACTGAAAATCAAACTGAGATATACATATTGAAAACAATTAAAGTGGCTATTCAACATAATTTTTTTGTTATTGAGTGAATTGCAATGCTGTTAAGGTTGTGTTTACATTACACAAAGATGTGCCTTTTTTGTGTGTTCATGTGTTTTACATATGGTACATCATGACCTTCGTCAAATAAAAAGTAATTACTAAATATATTTTATTAATTACTAAACAAAAAGTTATTACTGTTTGTATGACTAATTATATTTTATGTTAGTTGAAATCTTTATAATATTTATGATAATCTTCATTAAACATATATGTTTTTCCTTCCTATTTTTGATAAGTTGAGATCTATATTAATAACCAAAAGTAGGCCTCGACAATTGCTGAGAATGATAAAAATTGGTTGTGAAGATCTACGTAGTACTTGGATATATCCAATGCTGTTCACAATAATTTTTTCATCATTCTCATGGATTACCAAGGCCTACTTTTGGTCATAAATATATATCACAATATATCAAAAATAAGAGGGAAAATATACATGTTTAATGAAGATTATTATGAATATCATAAAGATAATCATCTAAACATAGAATATAATTAGTCATAAAAATAATAATAAACAATTTAGTAAATATTACTATTTGTTTGACGAAGCTCACTATGTACTATATAATGTAAAACACACCTTTAACAACATCATAACAATTTACTCAATAACCAAAAAATTATGTTCAATAGCCACTAACACTAACATTATAATGTCGATAAAATTACCTTTTAGGCCTTTGTTGGAAATTATTAATTTCTCACCCCTTCCTCTTTCTTATATGCTCACATTTTTCTTTTTCGAATTTCTAACATCAGTAGAGGTGAAGGGAATATCAATTGCAGACTCAACTTGAGGAGAAGAATAATTAATTTCAGCTGAATTTCTATGACTTCTATCAGGTCGTGAAATCGAAGTTAGGCCACCTCTTATTTTTGCCATAACAGTTAATGAAACATGTTGAAAAAAAAAATTCATTTATACTGAAAATAAAAGACTTACAAAATATATTGAAATAACTGAACATTTGATAAATTGAAAATTAAACAATAAACCCTACAAAAATGTAAATCAAAATTGAAAATCAACAAAATTGCAGCAAAAAAACAAAACACATATCAAAACTAAAAATGAACAAAATTGATTTCAAAATCATGATCATCATAATACAAAAATAGATTTAAAATCGAACCTAAAAGATTCGCTAAATCGAACTTACAAGCTTGAAGAATGAAGAATAAAAATCACTGTAAAATACAATAATGTCGGACAAAACAATAACAAATTCAGTTAAGAAACTGAAAATCACAAATTACAATAGCAAAATGGCTAAAACATCGAACAAAATCAGAATAAAATTGCAAAAGATAACAAAATAATAACTAAATTCGCAAAAAAAAAGCAATACAATGAGAAAATTTATATGAATGAAAACTACAAAAAATTAAAATACAACAATGTCGAATCTGTAAGAATGACTCGGTTGCCTTTCTCATTAATGATAATGTCTATATATACAAGATTGTCAATATACTTTAGGAAACTAAATATTGTCCTAATATTCTACAAAATCATAAAGATTCTACATAATCACAAAGAAATCAAAGAGATTTTATGCTAAGATATTCTAATATTCTAATACACCCCCGCAGTCGAATCGGGCGGTTTGGAGACGCTGAGACTGGAACGAAAGTCATCAAATAACACTTGAGGAAGGCCTTTGGTGAAAATGTCAGCGATCTGATAACGAGATGGAACATGAAGCACCCGAACATTTCCACGTTTAACTTTTTCTCGAACAAAGTGAATGTCGATCTCAATATGCTTAGTGCGCTGATGATGAACCGGATTACCAGCCAAATAAACGGCACTAATATTGTCGCAATAGACGAGGGTAGCTGTGGTAATAGGACAGTGCAGCTCAAGAAGTAAATTGCGAATCCAACAAGTTTCAGAAACAACATTAGCAGCACCACGATATTCAGCCGCAGCACTGGATTTGGAAATAGTAGGTTGTCGTTTAGCTGACCAAGAAATTAAGTTATCACCTAGAAAAACACAGTAACCAGAAGTTGAGCGGCGAGTGTCAGGACAACCACCTCAATCAGCATCGGTATAGGACAAAAGAGTGGAAATATTAGAACGATGCAGCTGCAGTCCATAGGAAAGAGTACCCTTGACATAGCGAAGGATGCGATGAATAGCAGCCATATGTTCAATGCATGGATCATGCATATAGAGGCAAACTTGCTGAACAGCATATGAAATATCTGGGCGAGTGAAAGTAAGATACTGTAGAGCACCAGCTAGGCTACGATACAAGGTAGGATCGTCACAAGGAGAACCAGCATTAGCACAAAGTTTGCCGGAGGTAGCAACAGGAGTAGCAACAGAATTACATTGGGACATGCCAGCCTTTTCAAGAATTTCAGAGGCATACCTTTGTTGAGAGAGAAAGAGGCCCGTAGAAGTGCGAGTAACAACAATACCCAAGAAATAATTAAGAGGACCCAAATCCTTCATGGCAAATTCAGAGCTAAGTTTGGACATAATGGACTCACGAAGTGAATCTGAGGAAGCGGTGAGAATAATATCGTCCACATATAATAGCAGATAAGCAATATCAGATCCATGACGATAAACAAACAGGGAATTATCAGAAATGCTGTTAGAAAAGCCAATAGTAGTTGCAAAAGTAGCAAATTGGTGATACCATGCACGAGGAGCCTGTTTGAGACCATAAAGGGACTTACGAAGAAGACAAACATGATCAGGACGAGTAGGATCACGAAAACCCAGAGGCTGATGCATGTAAACAGTGTCAGTTAAGTGACCATGTAAAAAAGCATTCTTAACATCAAGCTGATGAATAGACCAAGACCTGGAAAGAGCAGTACTTAAAACAATGCGAATAGAAGCAGGTTTCACAACCGGACTAAAAGTCTCATCACAATCAATGCCTTCTCTTTGAGATTTACCATCACCAACAAGACGCGCTTTATAGCGCTCAAAAGAGCCATCGGACTTGGTCTTGACACGAAACACCCACAATGGCCGAATAATATTAGCATTAGGAGGACGTGGTACCAAATCCCAATTATGATTCTCAATTAAAGCATCAAATTCTTCTTTCATAGCTAACTTCCAGTTTGGGTCACGAAGGGCATGAAGGGGAGATTTGGGTAAAGGTGAAAAAGAAACGGATAAGGCTTGAGAGTAGTATTTGGGATTGGGTTTGAAAATACCATATTTACTCCGCGTAGTGATACCGGGGGTGAGGTAGGAGAAGATGAGTGGATTGGGCTGTGGGAAGTAGGCCCAATAGAAGAGGAGGAAGGAAGAGGGAGGTGGACTGGGCTGCGTGAGGCAGGCCCAGTTGAAAGTGGGGAAGAAGAAGTAGGCGAGCTGGGAGCTGCTGGATTCTGTTGGGCTAACGAGTTGGGGGTGGCTGGGTTCTGTTAGGCTGAACAATTTGAAGGCCCAATAGGGGAAATGAGAGGTACGGAGGCTGGAGAGGGAGAAAGGTGTGCTGGGTCAGATATGAGAGGCCCAGTAGTAGTAGGTTGACAAAGGGAGGAGGAATTAAGAGTTGGGCTTAGAGAGGAAGTAGGCCCAAAAGATGATGTATGGGCTGTTTGGAACAAATGAAGGGGAATATTAGCATCTAAAAATTGGTAGTTTGGGGAAGGTGAGGAAGGGGATTGAGCAAAAGGAAAAGTGGCCTCATCAAAGAGAACATGTCAAGATATAATGATTTTACGGGATGAGAGATCATAGCACTTGTAACCTCTATGAGAAGATGGATATCCTAAAAATACACATGGAGCGGAGCGTGGTTGTAGCTTGTGGATAGTGGAATAGGGAAAAAGAGGAAAACATAAACACCCAAAAACCCGTAAATGATTATATGTAGGAGCTTTACAATATAGCACATGAGTGGGAGTGAGATAACCAAGAATTTTAGATGGAAGGATATTGAGGAGATAGGTGGCCGTGTTTAAGGTGTGAGGCCAAAAAGACGGGGGAAGTGAAGCATGACATAAAAGAGTGCGAATGATGTTATTGATGGAGCGAATTTTGCGTTCGGATTTGCCATTTTGAGATGATGTGTAAGGACAAGAAAAACGAAGTGAAATGCCGCGACTAGTACAAAATTGACGAAACATATGATTGTCAAATTCACCCCCGTTATCGCATTGGAAAGATTTTATATTAAGCTCAAATTGGGTGTGAATAAAAGTATGAAAATGGACAAACACATCATAAACTTGTGATTTGCGACATAAAGGAAAAGTCCACAAAAAATTAGTATAATTATCAAGAAAAAGAACATAATATTTATATCCCGATGGGCTAGAAATAGGAGATATCCATAAATCACTATGAATAATATCAGAAGGTTTAGAACTCATAGTCATAGAATTAACAAAAGGTAATTGAATGTGTTTCCCTAAAGGACAAGAATGACAAAAAAAAAATGAGGATTTTTATTACATTTGATTGAACTAGAGGAATACAAGAAATTTAAAATCGCATTGCCCGGATGTCCTAAACGGGAATGCCAAATACTAGAGGAAAAAGCGGAAAAGGCCGATGATGTGGAGGATGAAGGAGTAGCTCCATGTGCGAATGGAAAAGGATAAAGATCACCCGTGCTATTAGATCTCAGGACGATGCTCCCCGTGGCCAAATCCTTCACAGAAAAGCCAAAAGGATCAAATTCAACGGAAACCATATTATCATGAGTGAATTTTCGAACGGAAATGAGATTTTTAATAAGTTTAGGTGCATGTAAGACATTTTTGAGGGAAATGGATTTTTTTGAAGTAGGAAAAGAAATATGCCCATGACCAAGAACTGGAATGAAATGACCATTACCGACAACAATAGCATTATTGAATTGATACTTTAAAGGAAAATAAGGAAGAAGAGTACCTTGAGAACGAGTCATGTGGAATGTGGCACCGGTATCCATATAAAATTGCTCATCCGGAGTCGATAAAGAGAGAGTGTTCATGGCATGATCGATGTCCGTAGGAATATAATTTGAAAAAGTATTAGTCCCGGTGTAATAGCTTTGTGCCGGACGTGGACCAAGAACACCATCAGAATGTCCATTGTTTGAAAAATGAGGAGCCCAAGATGTAGTAGGAAAGGGGGCAGCAGGCTAGGCCCAAGTATTTCTGGCCCAAGAAGGTCTCCCATAATAAGAAGGAGAAGGAGAAGGACTTGGGCCATGAGGATTGCTGTTGGGCCGAGAGGAAGGAAACATAGTAGGCCTGGTAGGAGGCTGCTGCCAGCGCCCATACCCACTGGTGGATCCATGGTGGCTGCCACGGTGGGGCCGGCCACCACGACGAGAGTGGCGGTGACCACCACGGTGGTGGGAAGGACCACGGTTGTTAAAAGAAGCGGAATTTTCAGAAAAAGTACCTTTATTTGAAGCAAGAAGAGCCGAATCTTGAGCGGGAGAAGTATGCTTATGATTAGAACGTTCTTCCAATTCCAACATAGAACGAAGAGTATCAAAGGAGGGAATAGGATTCATATGTTGAACCAAAGACCGAAAAGTTTTGTATTCCGAGTTTAACCCATGAAGAACTTGAAGAGCCAATCGATTGTCGGTGATGGAAGTGCCAAGATTATTAAGAGAAGTAGCAATACTTTCAATTTCATTGCAATAAGACTTTACATCGGAAAAAGTGGATAAAGAAATGTCATTAAATTGAGATTCAAGATGAAGGATTCGGGATGTCATATTATTTTGGAAATTGTTCTCAATACGAGTCCAAGCATCAAAAGCACAATCATCGGGACGTACTATAGTTTGAAGAAGAGAGGGATTAATAGAGCCATAAATCCATGTTCGAACAATGTCATCAAGACGTTGCCAATCGGAATCTTTAGGAACTAACACTTTAGAAGAGTCATCGGGAAGAATATGAGATTCCACAAGGTGAGCAAAACAATGAAGCTTGAATAAAGTGACCCAAGTATGAAAATTAGAACCATCTTCATTAAGTTGAATGGGAATACTTGTTTTAATGTTAGTAATCAAAGTAACGGGATGAATTTTGGTGGGAAAGGCCATGAAGAAGAAAGGTGAAAGAAAAGAAGGAAGAAGAGAAAGACAAGGAGAAAGAAAAAGGAGTCGGGATCAAAAAACCGAAGCTTCTGATACCATGTAAGAATGACTCGGTTGCCTTTCTCATTAATGATAATGTCTATATATACAAGATTGTCAATATACTTTAGGAAACTAAATATTGTCCTAATATTCTACAAAATCATAAAGATTCTACATAATCACAAAGAAATCAAAGAGATTTTAAGCTAAGATATTCTAATATTCTAATAGAATCAACGTATGTAAGTAAAAACACATAAAAGGAGAACTTACAAGCTTCAATTTGAAGAATCAAGCAATAGAACGATAAAATTTGTATGGAAATGTAGAATGAAAAAAAAAAAGAAATCCAGAGAGGGAAAGTGTAGAAGATAATATGAAAATGAAGAGTGAAAAAATCGAATT
>NC_080053.1:16650902-16655902 GCF_026212465.1 Amaranthus tricolor
AATGAAGGACAAGGTGCTTTAAGGACAGAATTTCTCATTAGATTTGACTAAACATTCATTCACCTGGCAGGAAGACAGGAACATTCAAGACAGATAAATAAATGAGAAGCTGAAGCAATAAGAACATATAGGCAGTTTAGGCACATAATTAGGCTGATAAAGAAAAGATCAGATTTTTGAAAAGCAAATCATGTTTTAAGAAAGACAGTTTTCTTATCTCAGTAATTTATGAAGGGATTCTATAACATTCAGCAACAACGCCATGCCTTGAGATATAACAATCAAGCACCCAAAAATGCAGAATAAGTAGACTAAACTCAAAATGATAGAATGATATATATGAAAAGTTTTTTATCTATACCTGGAAAAATATTTCAAGTTCATATGATGGATTCGTGAAAGGAAAGTATGTATCAACCCACCGCATCTCCACAGCACCTGCAAATGGCACATGAGATATGATGAGGCGACATCTAACAACATGTGCAAGCATGGGCAGATCCAACTGGATCCCGTACCCGCACGTTAGGGCACTGAAATTTTGTAAGAATTTATAGTTTGTAAGATTTGAGCATAAGACCTTTAAGACCTTTTGTATTGAAGCCTTGATGAGGAAGCTCGTCAAAATGGATTATAAAATATCAGTTTTAAGAGTTGAATTGAAAACATTAATTTTAACATATATATTTATAATTTTTTTTTATATTTTTTATTGGATCGTTTTTGTCATGATTGTGTTCTCACTGAGTTTGACTCCTGGATCCGCCACTGTGTGCAAGATAGTACAACAAAAATACAAAACATATAGCAGATACTATTATTTGTGTTTCATGCATGGAACACTTTATGGTCATGAATACAAGTCAGTAGATCAAATCAAATAAAAAGACACAATTTTGTTGCAAGTTGTCTTACACCAGGCAAACTACACCTTAAAAGATGAAATTTGAAAATGAACCTAACAAGAGATAAATAAGACTCAATGGGCCAACTTTAGCATCTTGAAAGTAGGGCTACGGAAATATATCAATATAAATAAATTAAAACTTCATAATGAACAGAATGGTTGGACTAATTTTTCAATATATCTATGACATGAATGAAAGTTATGATATAATACCAAATCCAAGCAAACCCAAACCAACAACAACCTAGCTTCCCTTTCTTGTTGGGAGAAAAGAATATATTATATATATAACATGCCAATACCTCAATAGCCATTGACTCCCACATAGGCGGGGGATCGAGTGTGAAGTAATCAAATTCTCATTATCGAAAATATTTTAGCACATCTCTTAGCATTTAAAAATCATGCTTAACCATACGGATAAACAGAAACATTTCCGTCGTAATAGGCTACAGCTTATGAAGGGCAAGAATTTCATAAAATTCATAAATTTCTCCCTCAAACGTCCTACAATCAATTTTCTGGCTTTTAAGCTTTTTACAATAAACAGACAAATTTTGATTTAAGTCTTCCTTCATGATACCATAATTAAATTGCACATGAGATCATATGATATTTGCACAACTTGATTTATTATTGTTATATCTGCACAATCTATGGGACATAAATTGGATCGAATAAATGGACAACATTACCAGATTAGACTGGATCCAGCATTGAAATTGAGTCCTGAGTAGCAATTTACCAAGATTGTGTCAGCTTTAAATGGTCAATGTGAAGAAAGTTTTTTAACGGCTTGAAGCAGCCCCCTTATAATCTAAGAGATACACAGGACTCCCAAGGAAACTATAACACAAAAAACAAATATAAAAGGATGCTCTGGAAATCTGTAGCTTGTTAGAATGTCCAGGTGAGGCAAGAAGATAAGAAAATATACATAGAACTACTAAATATGAATTTGCAGATTATTGACCTCTTAAAGGAGCATGTGAAGTGCATAACATACAACAGCAGAAAAGGTACGGTTAACATGACATCTCAATGGAATTTCACAATTCAATGCTCCATTTTCAAATAAACTTGCACAGTAAGTGGGTGAACTCTCTCATCATGAGTTCAAGGCTGTTCTTTCCGCAAATGAGCTGATTCTAATGAGCATTAGGTTCTTTCATATCCATCACAGTACACATGAGTGCTATTTCTGTCATGCACGTGCATTATAAAAATCTAATTTGATCCTTACGATGAAGCAATATGGTTAATATATATTTACCAAATAAATGTCGTGCCAAACCCTCCAGGCATGTTTTCAAATCCTGTGCTGTATAAGTTGTGGCATCCAAGCCAGATGATTCCCAATCATCGGGGGAAAATACACGAACACCTTCCATCTGTAACCATTTTAAATGAAAACAAAAAGTGAAGCAGCTAAATGAGCAGATAAACAGCCACGAATTTCAGAACACAGGATAAGAACCTGATGGAATACAGGATAATGGGTAGAGTCTATCGAGTCTCTACGGTAGACATCTCCGGTTACAAGGAAGTGAGTGTGCCCATTTCTTAGCAATTCAGCTTGATGAGCACTAGTATGACATCTCAAAACAGTTTGGGAGTCAACATAGTATGTATCATTATAACTCCTGATCACGTGATCCGCAGGAACCAAGACATCATCAAAATTCTGCAAGGATTGATAGATTGAACCTGACGTTATAAAGATGCATTTAACACAGCTTGGAGCTACAAACTAAATAGCATATGGACAGACATAATAAAGCATAAAACCATTTTATTAAGTTCATTTAAAAATCATTTGGAAAGAAAAACCAGCATTTATATCCTAAAACTCCCGTTCGTTACATGGTCCAGTCTCACATCAATATAATTTTCCATTAACAACTCTTAACAAAGCTCTATTACGAATTTAATCACATAAATCAAATTTTAGGTATAAAATAACCACAATATGGGGCTGTTTGACGGTACAACGAGTTTGATCTTATCATGGTAAAAGAAGACACAAGCAATTACTCTTCCACACATGTATGCACAAGAAAACTAGACTGCTCATAATCACGAAAAATGTGCAGAAATGTGTTAATTAGAATATCAAAGTTAAGGGCATACCGCTTTTACAGAAACAATTGGACAAAGATCATCAAATTTTTCGAAGTTTTTGGAATAATTGGAATCAAAAAAATCATAGATTGCATTCTTCAAAATGCCTAGTGGGTGCTGATTCCGTCTGTGTAGTTGCATTCCAAGTTTTCTGAAAATTCCATCAGGGACATTGTTTGCGGGATCATCGCGCACCACATCTGAATTCCCATCCAACTTATTAAACCAATCAAAGAAACAACAAAAGAAAGCAAAACCCCTGACATGGTAGCAATTCCATCTAAAGTATTTATTAAGGTCAAATGTGTACTATTGAACAGTCATATATCCCAAAACCCATTTCCTATCAGCATTTTCCATATAAAGATAGAAAAGTTTTTCATCAAAATTCAAAGAGGTTCAAACAGCACATAGTCTTCAGAAGTTTTGACTTCCCTCTACAAGTACAACCTTTAAGTAAATTAACAATAATATCAAAAGATGAGAGAAAAAAATTGGAACTACTAATTCATACTAACAATAAATTCATTACCCCACAATCATTTAGTAGCTCCCACCTACGCGGGATTTGAGGTATTAGGATCATCCCCATTTCTTTAAAGTCCAGTGTCTATGTTAAGAGTGTTATGAATAGTGTGACTTGAGTGCACAATTGATGTGTGCATTCATATGTGTAAGTGATGGGATGGAATCCTATGGATTGGAATTAAGTTAGTAACTTAATGATTGTGGTGTTTAAGTGTAATTTATTTGTTGAAGAAATCATGGGAGTTATTGGTCTTAATGGCGTTTAATGAAGAAGTGAGGGTTTTAGAAGATGCTTTGCTCGAGCAGAAACTGACAGAAAGAATAAGGTTGCTCGACCAGCTCGCTCGACCGAGCTCTTGGGTGAGTCGAGCGAACAAACAGAATGTATCCAGAAGCTGCATGTAGCCCGCTCGACCAAGCCGCTCGACCGAGCGAGCCTCTGTTCTGGTCGAGCGGTTCTTCTGACGATTCATAAGTTGTTGTCTTTCGCCCCTTTTAACTTCTTGGAACTGTTCAAAGTAGTTAATACTCAGAATTAAGGTTGTTTTCTCATTGAATGTACTTAGTACTATAAATAGAGAGCTCTCTTGCTCATCCAAGACGCATCAAACACATCAAACACAACCCCTAAGTCAAACACATAGCCTTTTGTTTTTATCTCTAACTCAATTGTAATACTTCATTTGTAAGAGTGTTTTACTCCATTGAAATAATATAAACAAGAAACTACATACCTCGGAGGACGTAGCCATCATTGGGTGAACCTCCTTAAATCATTGTGCCATTTTGCAAATTTTATTTTATCAAACGTTTGTCAGTTCATTCAAATTGTTATCGTTCATCAAAGTTCTTAACATCGTACCGATCTTGGCAAATTATTTCAAAGAGGTTGACATGTATAATATAGCATTAAACATAAACTCCCTCTTAATTTTCTTCTATCCGGTTACATAATGTAAAGCTCCAATCCATGAGGTTACACCAAAAGTACAGATTAAAACCCTAAATAAAACCCATTTGACATACTCACAAATAACTTAATTAACAGCCATAGCAAAATCAAATTCGCAAATAACGGAAAACATATATATATAAAGGAAGAATTGAATGAATGAATAAAGAAGCAATTTTGGGAAATGGCTAATGACCTTCTTTGGCAATCTTAATGTTCCCGAGTTCAACTGCCGATGGCATCACTGGTTGCCTCCATTTCTTAGTGCGGCGGTTGTCAGATGACACAACAGAAGAAACAGTGGAAAAGGTGGAAACTGCAACACGATTTCTACAGATGAAAATAGATGTTTTTGAGAAGAGGGTAGAATTAGCAAATGAGAGGGCAGCCATTGTTGCAGTGCTCATGGTGGTGTGAGTACAAGCAGCAAATAGCTTTCTAAGACACCTTGACGTGATGAACATTTTTATGAGATGGTGGAATTGGGGGGTT